>NW_009260945.1:3078187-3167407 GCF_000687185.1 Egretta garzetta | reverse complement strand
AAAGGCTTTGGGAAGCAGGTTATCAACATCTGTTCATTACTCTGAGGAAAAGGAGGCCCTGTAACAGGATAGCTCCGATACTGAAGCCGACAGAGTTGAAAGTGGCTTTCCTGAATGGTCAGCATTAGATGTCATCCACAGCTTTTATAGGACATGGTTCCCAGGTTTGGCAGATGTTTTAATTCTCTTGGCACTGGGGTTTTACTCCAGTCATTTATTCTCTTCAGTTTCATCTCAGTAGTTCCCACCAGAGACTGTTGGATTTTTTTTTTTTTTTTTTTTTTTATTTTTACCAGCTGCTTCCTTCATGTTAATTCAGCTGCAGTGATATATCTACAAAGGGCTAGCCAGCTACAAGTCATCTTCTGAATAGGAAAAATGGGCCCTGATCTGACTCTTAAGCCATTAACACCCTTCCAGAGTTACACCGTTGTGGTCATGGGTATGAGAGGAGAATAAAGGAGGTACAGTACCTCCAGAGACAATTTTGCTTTTTTCCTCATCTTGCTGTAGGCCCAAGAGTTCGCCATATGGGGACAGAGGGGTTTGTTTACTTCGTTAAGTAAACAAGAACTGGAAGTCAGTTTGTTCAAACAACAACAACAAGGCAATGCATTTTTTCGTTACCTTTTCTCTTAAGATACTAAGATAGTAACATGTATATCACAGTGCCTACCTTCAGACAGTATCAATACATTGAAGAAACAGTTTCAGTAAAAAGGCTGTTGTGTAGGATACTGTTGAGCTAATGGTTGACTAGTGAGTACCTGGAACTATAGGTGGTAGCTGTGTAGCAGGAGGGAATTGGCCAAGTTCTTTCTTTCAGAAGCGATTACATCTCTCATTCTCCGGCACTGCTTGCCAGATACCTCAATACATACAGATTTCTAGAGTCAGTGTTTCTGTATTTCAAAATTTTGCAGGAAAGACGGAAGAGGAAAAACTTTTTGCTTTGAGCAGATTCTCTCTCTACCTGGCTTTCCTTCAAACTTAAAAAAGAGAAAGGAAAAGAAAAACAATTTTCACTGTCCAATACACAGCAACTTCAGATCTAGTGATGTGCTACAAATTCCCAATGGCCGGGTTCAGGCAGGCCATAAATAAAACTGCAGAGCCAACCTGAGATGCTCTTGGGTGTAACTTACAGTGAAAAACTCTGGTGCTGCATGCTGAGAGCATGGCTCCGCCGTTCATTTATAACAATAGAACTATTCTTCTGTCTGCACAAGGAAAACAAATCTCCTGTTGTTAGGAATCAAAGACGAGTCCTTCAGACTCTAGGAGACATATTTAACAATGACTAAGTGCGTTACTTCATAAGCATTCACTCTTTAAGGCTTTCTATCCTCTCTCATTATATAGTACTTCTGTGATTGTAGCGTGTCCCAAAAAGCAAGTTTATTGACCTCCACATGCAGCAAAAGTGCTTTAAAAAGGCCTGATGTGCAAAAAAGTATGCAAAATTGATCCCTTAAGTGTTTGTGAGGAATATGATTTGAAGCTTCATCCTCATTCGGGGGGGGGGGGGGGGTGTCAAGATCTCTGAAAAAATCCTGGCAAGAGACATGAAAAAGGCTTTTTGAATTGTCTTTGCAATTCATGGCTTATATATTCACTACATGTAAGGGTGGTGATTGGCAGCAAAGAGAAGTAACAGAAGTAAACTTGGTTTTTCCAGTGAATTCTCCTTATTTTTCTCAAGTATTTGAGATTTGGAAGAAACTCCCTGAACAAGAAATCCCACTTCAGTGTAGCTTCAATGCTGTTTTAACAGAATTTTAGGCAATCAGTTTTTTGACAGACTATGCAGATCCTGGTTGCCACCAATAAGGGTTTGAAATATTTCTGCTGACTTCCACCAACTCCATAGGCACCCACCCCAAAGTTATGAAGATGTAATCTAAAACAAAACGTGGCCCAGTAGTAAAAGTTCCTGTTCCCAAAGTCAATGGGCAGCCCATTGGCCAGTGGGCCTTGGTGAAATAACAAATAGACAAACAGGATCACTTTGAATTCCATGTCTGTTAGGTTCAGCCTTATCCCCGCAGTCTGATGTCCAAGGATGAAGCCTCATTAGTATGTACATTTAGTTTGCAGTATAGAAAAATGCACTTTATATAAAGAGAAACCGAGTCTATCCACCTTTCAGGTAGACCAGTAGCTGTTATTTGGAAATGATGACAATAATAAAAATGACTTTGCTCCCATTTACAGACCAGCAGAGCCACCAAACACACAGCCAGTACAATACTGGGCAGTGCTATAGCAAGCAAACGTCCAGGCTGTGGGTTAACAGGCAGCTGGGTAGCTGTATCCATCATGGGCTATTCTAATCTGAAATTATTAATCCCAAACAAATGGAGATTTACTGGTTACATATTTGTGTAATTCCACTAAATTAATGAAACGGTGATTTAAGGAGACCAGAACCAAATAAAAGGATGTCAGCTTCAAGCAAAAAATTGGCTTTCAAATTACAACAGTTGAGACTTCACCACGAGTGTACCTACACTTCCAGAAGCCACTTACACTGTGTAGGGTCAGCTGGATTCAGGTGCAGATAAAAAAATTACACAGACACACACACACACACACACACACACACACACACACACACAAGTATATATCTTATTTGCATATATTGCTTCAGATATTTTTGGCAGTCTTTCATATTGCCATGAAACTCACTGCAGTTTGGGTTCTGTTTCTAAGTTCCCCAGCTTCAAATACTGCATTTGAATTCTACTTAATGAATTAGATACGCTTTAGAGCTACAATAAACTTTTCTTGTGAACATATTTCTGAAGCAGAGTCACATTGCTCGCAGAGAATAAATACTGCAATAATATATTTACATAAATAATTTAAAGTCCAAGAGCACAGTAGGTATTAAAAATATATTGCCGTGATAAACCATGAAACCAAGGAACAATGTTGCTTTAATTAAAAATTACGAATACACTGCAGTAAACAACTTATTTACACATAGTTAAAAGTCTAACTATTGAATGTCCTGGACTTGTTGAATCCAAAAAAGGAGAAAATACTGAAACCTATCTCTTCACACAGACAAAATATTGAGGACCATAATGGTGTTTAATTAAGATCTACTGTTAATAATGGATTTCAGAGAGTGAGGCTCTTCTTTTAATTTCCCAAGGTAGAAAATGTTATTAAATTTGGCCTTTAACTTCTCATTGACATGTACACTTGAAACTTCTGATTAAAATTTCAGAGGTTGGGAAGAAGCACCCAAAATTAAACTCTTAAATCTGGCACAAAAATAACAATGAATCCTGATTAAGAAATCAAATTTCAGAAACTTCATTACTGTTCTATTAATAAATTGTTGGGTTATAATTAAAATGGGGCCTGCTGGATTTCTTTAATTTTTTTAATTCTAAAAAAGTTGGAAACTGTAGAGGGAATTAAATGCTTAAAAAAATAGGTTAATGAATCTAAGAAACATGATCCAACTTGGACAGCTTTCTTTTCTTTCTGGGAGCGGACACAGCGGAACAAACATTACTTTCCACCCAAAGGTAGGTGTTCAGGAAAAACCACTGGTTCTGTCCGCTCCTTCCTTTTGTCAACATCCATAGTCAAAGCTCACTACACTCACTGCAGACCTGCATAGGAAATCACAGGTCTGGGTATGGTCGTTAAAGTCAGTGTTAACCCAGTTTTAAACAGGTATACTTGAGAGTAAGATTAAACTTGATGTCTACATTATTTAGCTGGTCAATATGAGCATGCAGTTCTTGTTTCCAGAATGACGCTTCTACCTCTACCTTGACTTTCTTTGAAATGTTAATGTCAGTAGATCAGAGAAGAGCCGACACCATAAAAGTTCACTGCTAATCATGTGCAGACAAATAGCTAGAGCTCAAGGTACGTGCTTTTGAGTGGTACAAATACTCGGAGTCTTATTTTTTTGGTGTAATACATTTTTGCCAGCTTGTTTGAGCTTTTAAATGAAATTCTTTCTCTGTCTGCAAAAAAAAAACTTCAAGCTGAAGAATAAGAAATAAAATTGCTTCAAAAGTACAGTGGTCTTTAAGAATTTTTACAAAGTAAATCACATTGTTCAAAGAGATCAGTAATTTCAATCTGATTCAGATATGCAGCGTTCAAAGAATAAATTCAATCTAGATGTGGACAATGGCACAAATGGTTTCTGTACACTATTCATGGTTCTTGAAATGCATTTATGATGTTATATCTTATAGAGTAATTTCCTGATTACAAATAACCATCAGCCCCTCCTACAAGTTTTATGTAGAAAAGTAACTAAAAATATCCCTGCAGTTAGACCTATCTCAGTCATTATAGGTTGAAAATAGAAAAAAGTAACATTACCAATTCTCTGTTGTTCTTTTGTTTACATCCGTCCATACACTTTGCACAGATATATCCTTTGCTGGGGGTGGTGTACATTGTTCACCCAGCACACACCATGCAACTCTGGTATATTCATTGCTTCTTGCAGACATAAAACACTGCTGGCTTATTGTCATCCGTATTGAGTGTAATACTGCATTTGAAAATCTGTATTGTGCCTGCTTGACCTTTATTTTACCCATATAACCATAGTAAGGACTCTGATTATAGCAGCATAGACTGAGAACTCTGTTGTTTGGTATGCATTCTCTATAAAAGGCCTGGTCCTAGGCCTAAACTCTAAGCACAGACCTGCTTGTAGGAATATATAAGAAAACATTGCTGCTGGGCCAGACTAGCGAGTAGCTTTGACCTTTATGCATGCAATTTTTACACTATCCTTAATTGCAGATGCTGTTCTCATATACTATGTTTTCACCGCTAGTAGCTATGTGTTTCAATAACACCTGTCAGTATTAAAAACACCTTTTAAAAATCCTATTTTATGTTTTTCTATTATTTTAGCAAAAGAAAGACATACAGGTAGTCAAATTAGCCTTTCCTGAATCATTCCACTATTTCCTAGATTTCCATTGCACTTGCTTTATCTTCTTCTAACCTACAGGTTATGAGCTAGTTATAGTCAAGATTTGAGAGTTCTTTTGCAGTCAGTTATGAGATGTGATGGACTGAAAAAAAGTATTTATGTTATTTAGCCGGTTACAGACAATACTTAAAGCTGACTTCAAGTTTTCAATAACTCATTGGAATGTCCTACTATTTCAGTGTCAATGTAGTTAGGAGAAATTCAGCAAAATCAGTGGGTCAAGGGGAAAAATTCAAATAATAATTTCTGGATTGTTGGTTTTGATAACCAAATCCTTATATTTTCTTGGCTTTTCTCTTCTAACCTCACAAAATCAACTGTTACAAAAATTAGTATGACTTTTCTTATCTCCCATGAAAATACATGAACTTATGGACAACCTCAATAATTACGTTTCTTAACCTCAGTAATGCTGCTGAGGGTCATATTGCTGTATCTAACAAGTAATAGAAATTCCATAGTTTTTGCATCCATAGACAAATCTGTGTGACCACGGTGAATGAAATAAGGAATCCTTAAAGCAAGAACTAAAATTAAGAATAAAAATGCAGTCTGTAAATGAATAAATTTAGAAAACAAGGGGAATGACACATGCTAACAATCATCCTTCAGATAAACTGATGTAGCAGAGCTCAAAGGCATTTTTGATAGACAAAACCCGAACTATTCAGACTCCATTAACTAGGTGTTTTTGAGGTGATGCAGAGAATTGAAACTTTTAATTGTCTGCCTTGCCTTTTTTCTCCTTCCTTGGAGATGAGCACACTCACCTGCTTAAATTCACCTTCTCATCATTCGAATCCAAGGCTGTCAGTGCGGTCCTTTGCAATAGCATGCTTACTAACATTTGTTACTGACAGAGAACATCTTCAAGATCAGTAGCTTTCTTTTTTTCATAGAACAGTACATATGTCAGACCTCCTTTAAGAAGTGCACAACCACTGCTAAATAATCCTACCTCCATGGTATAGACTGACATTATACATTGTTCAGGTAAAGCTTTGAAGTCACTCTCACAAAGATGTTTATGCCCTTTCATACGCACTGATATCTAGGGGAAGTTAGACTCACAAGTAAGAACAAAAAGTTAAACACAGATGTAACTTTTAGTTTTAGTGCCTAATCTGCAAATCTCAAATGCTGAGAAAAGCTGTCTGGAAAGTCAATTTAGTATTAGAGAAGAAAGTGGTTGATCTTTCATTTTTCAACAAATTTAAAAACAAAAGACCGGACCAGGAGGACCAAAATATAAAGTGATAGCACCACTTAATACCTAGGTTTGCTGCTTGCAACGTGGCACATGTGTGGGATTACATTGTCATAGCACAGAAATAATAATTTACTTTAATTTATCTGGGCCAGGCCAAGTCTTAGCTTACCATAGCTTCAGTGTTTCACTGGGAAATATTTTCTCAGCCCTTGGCCGTGGATGGATGGTCATTATTTCACTGAAGGATGTTATAAGTTATCATAAACTGACTTAATCCATATGTAAACCATAAATTATTTCTATACACATTTCCAATTTTAAATGTTTTCTCTAGCTCTCATGAAGGAAGAGGAATAAACAAGCTGGTTAAAAGTCATTTAGAAACCCTATGCAAAGCTATGTCTTGCTCGTGACACTTGACTGTTCTACTATAGTAATCTCCTAGCCTGGAAAACTATTGCCCCATCTAATGCAGCTCTTTGTTTTCATCATACTGAAACTCTTCATTGTAGGGGAAAAAAAAAAGCCACTTATTATGTAGACGCCAAACAAGTTCAATTTAATTCTCTACTGGCAGCCAAATTCTCAGGCACAAAAGACACTTTCTGATGGATGAAAATTAGAAGGTACTGCACTCACCTGATAGTCTGATGTTGCAAAGTATCTGGATCAGTGGCATTTACTGTTAACACAACGCTGCCAATAGGGATGTTTTCTTGTTTTGTCACTGTCATTGGGTTTGGGTGGAAAACTGGGCCTTCATTCACATCCTCAACAGTGATCTGAACTGTTGCTGTGGAGCTGGGGCCATAGGCTATGTCTGGAATCAGCGGGTCTTCATTTTCTACTTTGATCAGCAATGTGTGAAATGCCGAAATCTCATAGTCTAAAGGCTGTAAAACATATCATAAAATCAGTGTGCAAGGTGCAAAGACAGTATTTAGTGCTTTTTCCTTGCAGAAGTTAGACTGAATTAGCCAGAGAGGGACAACAGCATTCATCGCGTCTGATACTTGGTCAGAGTTTAGCATTAGACACAATGGAGGTGTTCCTCTACCCAACAGCACGCACTTTTTTGCCATGCCTCATAAATATAATTTAGTTCTCATATATACATGCTTATTTATGATGTAATATGCATTGAGCAAACAAAACAGAGTCATACTTTGTAGCTACTTATGATAAGTAAGATAAGGCTATTTTCTTAACTCCTACCTTGAAATCAAAAGCACTGCCATGGAAATATATTCCATTTGTCTTTAGAATTGAAAATACATCTTCTGAAGTCAAACAGAGAAAATTCTGATACAGGCAGCAAACAGGACTATTTTCTTTTTTTTTTAAAGTGTGGGATATAGGATTATCTTCATACAAAGACAGGTAATAAATTTTTTCATGGGACTTTAGAAATGTGGGACCAAAGGCTGCTCTCCAATTCAGCCTGAAGCTACATCCCTTACTTCCCTGGTATTTGCATCTGTGTCCTCTGAGAACAAAATGTGGCCCTTGAATTCTGATTGTACCCTCAGTCACAAACAAAACCATGTTGTAAATCTCACTATTGATTGTGACGCTTACTGCAATGCTAGCTGCTATCTAAGCACAATGGCAATGCAGTTAGCAACGGGCAGGTCCTTATGACTAAAGAAGTAAGGTTACTGTGACAGAAGAAGGGGTTATACATATTGTTTGGACAAGGGGTGGTAGCCAACCATATATTTATGAACAACTTCTCCTTCCTACACCTTCTCTTATGCAGTACATCCAGTGGGTAGACCTTACAGTAATAATACAGTGTAAAAGCAGATTGTTCTTACTTTGACAACAGAGAGCATTCCCTCGTTAGTCTGTGGATTGGTATGGATTTCAAAACTCTGCCCTGGATTTCCATTAATAATTGTGTAGACAGCTCTCCATGCTCCAGTTGCTGGGTCATCTCTGTCACCGACGGTTAAGTTTACTATTACACCTGTGACTCCCTCCTTTACTGTGGCTTGAAACTAGAAAAAAAAAAAAGCATAAAGGCAATTGTTCCTGTTTTCAGTTAATGACAACACACACACAAAATATCCAAGACAGCATTAATTATTTACCACAACAGGAGAAAGATGTAATCCTTGACTGAAACTGAAAGCTATAGGCTCTAAATCATACATTCTCACTCATGAAATACAAGGCAGCACATTACGGCTGCTCTCCGTTAAATCGGTGGTAGATAAGCAGCAATGTGATAGGAATCAAGCTTTGGGAGATACTGATCACAAGATGACAGTTCATCTCGTGTTACTGGAAAAGTGAATCCTGAAAATACATACTGTGTTGTATAGGCGCACATGCTATGAGAAAGGGAACTATACTCAGCTAAGCAGAAGAGGAAGCTGGCCAATATAGCTTGTTTTTGTCCTCGAATGCACTATTATTTACAAATGAGACAGTTCTGCATTCCAGACTATTATTTTCATAAATGACCCCACCGCTTATTAATTTTTCACTACACTGTTATCAATACATAAAACATTTTTCACAAAAAGTGTTCCCATACCATTTTTTGGAGCGGCTGCTCTAAGAGACTCAAAAAATAATTGGACCTCACGCTACCACTTTGTCTGCAAAACTATAAGTCAGTGTTATTTTCTTTTTTCAGTGGAAGAATTTTTTATGACCTTGTGAAGTTTGTTGCACTGCTGCACCATTCAGCTAGCCAAGCCCTATGAGAAAATTCTCTCTAATTTACTATCCAGACAAACAGCATATAACATCATTCTTATTTACGTAGGAAAAACATTAAACAAATAATTGGAAAAGCTTGTAAGGGTCAGACTTAATAATACCCCTCACCTTTCAAGTACTTGAGGCTGACATGCTAAAAGCACTGTATATAAGGGTGATAAGATAATACCTGCTTTATAGGTGGATAAACCAGAATGATAACATACCTAATCCTCAGAAGTGCTGAACATCAGCAGTACCATTATAGATCATTAGGAAATCTTAGCATTTCTAGGGATTAAGCCTTCAAAAGTCCAAAATTACAAACTCAAATGACAAATAGGTTTTGTCATACGTTCACTGCTTAAAAGCTACATTGTTGGTGATGTTATATCACTCCAGGGAAAAAAAAATCAGGCTTCAAGACCAGAACAGACTAAATGTCTTTTGTTCTGTCCTACAGACCACACAAAGTCATAACGCTACAGAAGATTTTGTGAGAATACTGAATCCAGAAAACGGCATTTTATTAACATATAGATTTCACAATCTGGACAAATGGTAGGTAAAATGGATTTCCTCATAGTAAAATACAGAGACAACTACATCTTTTCCTGTGTTTGATTATGTTTTTTTTTTTCTTCATTTCTTCCAACAAGATTTGACTTGTGTTTTCAAACTCTTTTTCAATTTAGCTGTATAATTTGAGTGTATGCATTCAGCTTAAGCTTTCCAGCCTCAAACTTGATTTTATAAAAGGATGACATTCATGATTGGCTATTTCTAATTTCTTTGGTATGCTTAACAAAGAATGTAAAGATTCTTTTGATTTTGATAGTTAATATATAACAGGTTGTGATTGAGCTTTGTTTCAGACAGATCATTAAGCCCATTTGCAGTTTAATTAACTCTAAATGATAATATAATAATATTTTTGCTTGCTTTGAAACAAATCAAAAGAAAAGCTCTATTAAGAATCTTGGAAAGAGCAGAGGAACAATTACCAAGAGCATATTCCTTCCTGCTCAACAAAATGCCGTCACTTAGCACAAAGCACACTTGGACACCTCTTACTCTAACTGAAAATAAGAGATCAGCCCCATTGATATTTTTGTATTATTTCATATTGCCTCATCTTGATCATGTACAAAATGAGACATCAGAACCATAAGGGCCGTAATTTTTCCCAACAAATGTTGACTAGACTTCAGGGAATCTAATCCTAAAGAATCTAACCCTTCCATTTGACTGGGAATCTGTTCCCAATTCTTATTGATCCTTGGTCAATACTCCCTGGATCACCTTGGGAACAGTAATACCCATTAGGGTAAAGTATTTAAAGATCCAGCTATTTTATTCAGATACATAATTGTGAAGCCAGTGAGATAAATTTATTATGCTTACTCCACCAGTGACGGAAAAGGTTACCACGATGTGTCAGCTAGTTCAAAAAATACTGTATGTCAGTTTAAGGGTATCTAATTCAAGGATGTCTCAGCTGGGGTTGGCTTTCTTCTGCATTCCTATTTTCTCCTTATTTAGGAAGGGCTCTCAGTAGCTTCAAGTGCAGTGAGTTAGTAGTGCAGAAAAGGCACATAGACTTGCTGGGGGCATAAAACTGCAGAGCTTCTGACACCTGCAGATCAAGGAAATGACAACAACTACAGGCAAAGGCTCTGCCAAGCCAAATAATTCCAAGCGTGGTGGTACACTCACCCCTAGCATTCTTTGCATTTTAAAAAAGACCATATAAACACAGAGGGTACTTGAAGCTGTCTGGAATATTAGAGTAAAATCCGTTCAAGATGGATGAAAAAGCAGAACGATCAAATCACAGAAGTTGTCACATGGGTCTACTCTAAATTTATAACATGAAAAGTGAATAAATCACAGATTTGTGATTGCAAAGGACAAGTATCTGCTGTGAAATAGAGAGGCCCAGAAAAATATAGTGTATATTATCCAGAAGGTGAACTCTTTTGGCTGTTCAGCCACCTTTATATAAAGAATGGGCTTCCTAGTATTTAGAAAAATCTGTTATGTTTATACAGGGTCCCTTTCAAAAACAAAAGTAAAGAAAGGAATTTAAAAATTATGAAAGGACAAAAATACGAATTAATTTGCAAACAGTTAAAAGATAACCACAGGTTCATCATATTTCAAAAGGAAAGGTTTACATTCTTAAAGCACGGTGCTTAACTGGGAGAGTCGGATCCAGTGCTCTAACATAAAACCCCATAGTGGCTAACACAAATAATTGGATCACAAGTTAATTGATTTTACTCTTTTTAAATATCTGCGTATCCCCTAAGCACCACTATAAATTAAGAATAAAATAGATGAGTTCAGTACTTTAAATAAACCACTATCATCTGGACCCATATTAAAAATAATAACTTAGAAGGCAAATACCTTAGGGGCGAGGGCTGCATTTGGCTGGAAGGAGCTGTTCATTTACTACAACTGAGCATTTGAATACGTAAGGTTAACTTGCTCTGTGGAGCGATATGCCATATTGTCATTTATTGTGCTTATCATCCATACACCCTAGAAATTCTAGTAATTTAGAGTTTTATAAACATGGGGGGAAAAAGACCCAATTTCCCTTTTTCTGCACCCAAAAGCTTATGAAAAAATACAGAAAAATACAGAAAGACAGACAACAGACTGATAGCAACTTAGAAGGAAACATTGAGTGAATAGCAGCCAGCAGTCTTAATCATCATGTTTTTGTAGGCAAATGAGACGTTTAATAACAGGGAGCTGAAAGACACCAAGGAAATACAGTGATGGATGCAGATGAAGGGTTCCTCCAAGAGCGTGAGGGTAGCTTGCGAGGAAGTGCAAATAGACTTGGAAATGTAATGAGTGAGCAATGTTTGCTGCCACGATGGACTGATGGGAAGCAGATATTGACCACTGGGCATTCTTGTGAGTGATCACAAAGAGGGTTCCGCTAGGCATGGAGGTCCCCAAGAGTGAAAACAAGCAGCTTATATTTCTTACAACAAAGGAGACAGTAAAGGGATGGCAAAGAGACGAGTAACATTCAAAACAACTCTGTTAGAATACAGCCAAGGTGACGGCAGCCAGGATAGCTCTGAGCAGAAGAGGGAATCTCAGTTCAGCAGTCAAACTCTACTCCTCCCTTCCCTGCAAGCCTGCTCCAAACTATGTGCAAAGCTTGAGAAGACAAAATGAAAAATTATGGTTCCAAGCCGGCAGGAATTTTATCTTACAGAGCATAGGAAATCCAAGATGGCAGGTATCTGCTGAGAACCCTTAGGCCTGCATCAAAGGCTGGTTAAAGGGAGAAGTCAAGTGGGGAAACATATTGAGACATAGCTTAATTTTAGTAGCGGTTTCTTGGCGCAGCCAGTGTTTGAGGTAACACTGAGCCAAACCCTCCACCACACTGAGCTCTATGGTGAACTGGTGGGACAGCAAAATGGATCAGCAGGGCCTCAGGAAAAACCAGTCTTGTCAGATTCCCACCATGGGGCAGATACATGAAAAGACCACTTTATAAAATGTTATCACCTGAGAATCCAGGCACTAACCCCATCTCAGCCTCAAACAAAACTGGAAACGGTACCCAACCTGTATGAAAATTGTATTTTTAACAGACAACCTTATTTAAAGCTTCTGTAGTAAGTGAGGTTTAATTTACTGGCTTCTCAGAGCACAGAGGAACAAATAAACTTAACTGCATCAGAACCAGCTGAATGTCAACTGTCCAGCAAGAGCACACAGTAACAACCTTAATACCTTTATGAAGCCACCAAAAACTCTCTCAGAGTGGGGTATCAATATACCCAAATTAAAGAGCTGCCACAAGCAGCAAACACACTGCAAGATGAACGTGTCTGGGATTGGTGATCACTGCCCCATGGCTCATTAAGATTCTGCATGCTGTGATTCCCAGTCAAGAACAAACAAATTAAAACTGCATGTCAGTTTGCATTTATCAGGCCGACATTCCAGTTGAAGGTATTCTGTGCTACTATCATGTGTTTGTTTCCCCATCTATATATCATAAAAGATGAGAAATAATGGGATATATTAATTCGCACATCTCTATTAGAAATTCCCCAGGGAAATTGTATTATTGTATTCATCCTCCTCCACTGCAGTGCACTACTTTTGCAACCATATTTTGTCTGCCTACTTTCTTGAAAATATGAAGACAAGCTTACACAATCTCTTGCAATCTGCTGGTTCTTTGTGTCTTTTACTTCGCCCACTGTCATTCAGTATGTGTGCACCTGAGTGGCCAATAGTTATTTGTTAAGGAAACAATCTATTTTCCATAGCTCTGTATCTGGAATATCTCCAAGGACAAATGCATTTTTGGAGTGACCACAAAGGTTTGCATTCTCAAGCAATCAGGAAAGAGAACCTCATAAATGTCAGTAATGGACATTTCTTGTGGACTTCACTGGAACACAAAGCCCAGCTTGCTGGCTGACAATAAACCAAGTAATCTGGTGCGCGGAGCTCATCAGACTTCACAAACTAGAAAGGTGAAATACTAGGTGGAAATATTTAGTGTAACATTCGTGCATTGAACAAAGTGATACTGATGGTTCTTCTGTCACCTTTCATCTCAGCACAAAGACCAAATGTGCTGGTCTGCTACCAGGGGCCCCTGGTGGGCTGAAAAACAGAGGACTTGACCAACTGCAGTTTATACTGAAGTCTCCATATGAGCCATTTAGTTGCCAATTTTGTGTCCAGGGCAAATTGTAACTTGGTATTACATTATTTCTAATCTCTTCCACAGATTTTGAAGGTATTTTCCCTCTTAAAACTGTGCATAGCCTTTACTAGACGGACACAGATAGCTGCTGTTATTTCACTACAGAGATAGCTGTATTAACGGAATGGATTAAGTTGATGTAAGCTGTACAGAAAGCAACATATGAAGCACTTTGGAAGCCATTGAGATGAAAGACACTATGTAAATATAAAGCATGATCATAGTATGACAAGGATTTGATGGTGTAAACTAGATTCAAAGCACAAATTAAAGCTATGAGTCACCTAAACAGTCTTTAGTAATTGTCATTGTCTTACTGCCATAATGCTGGCTCGTAGGCACTATATTATTTCTTAACTTGAAATGTTTCTTTCAGCTTATTCTATATTTTTTTCTAAGTACGTAATATTCTTCCATCTCCCTAGTGAAATTACAGAAGGAATTCAATTTTAGCTTCAAAAAAATCTTTCTGAATATATGAAATTGACCATAATAATATTGGACGCATTTTCACCTTTTACTTTTGAATGAATTTCACAGGCCACGTATTGTAAATGCCTTGTGATCTTTCAAGGCACACACTAGTTACTCTACAAAATAAAATTACTGCTCAATAATGAAAGACCGAATGAATATTTTTGTCCACTATATGCTGCAGCCTGACACCACAGCAACAAATCCAAAAGATTAATTAGCTAAATGGAAAGCCAAAGATTAGACTCTGCTCTCTGTAACATAGCTACTATTTCTGCGGGCTCTACAAATTTCTGCCTTTCTATTGAAAAACACAAAGATTCTTAATATCACTGATATTAATCATGAATGATCAAATAAAGGCAAGGGGGGTTTTGACGACTTTATCTCATTTTGCTGCTCATCAGTCTGCTTGGAAAAGTACTGCTGAGGAGTACTAGTAATGCAACAAACAAAGGAATGAGAAAGTATTAATCAGGCTGTTCCCCATGCTCCACATACAAGTCCATGTACAAAACTACAATGGCAGTTTTCCATTGTGATGAAGCCAAGCTATTGCTGGGATTCAGTGGGACCGCTTCAAGAACTCTTTAGGTATTAGGACTCATGACTGAGTGGGGCAGGGACAGAATGCAAAAATAACAGGGTAAAATGGACAGACGGATAACCTGCTGGGTGCCTCAAGAGTTCCGGTAAAGTCGCCAGAGTGGCAATGCAAAGAGCCCTCCTATCCCTCTTGCAGGCACCACAAATCTTAGAAAACATTGGAAGCTCTACCAAGTAAGATTGTCCTAAGATTCACAAGTGAATTTAAAGAACTTTCCTTTCTGCTTCTTTCCCGCAGCAGTGCTGAAACCCCATTCAGAGCTGATGTTGTGTTCCGATCCTCTCATTTATGTGCTTGCAGAAGACTAAAAAGCCATTCAGGGACTGTAAATAAGCGATGGTGAAGGATACTTGAAAATAGCCACTTCTTAAAAAATGTTTCAAAGACTTTTGTTTACACTAGACTTTGACTCTTTCTCAGCCCTGCTCATGGCTTCCCTGAGTGAAGGCAAAAAGATAATTCTAACATGTATTAATCATATGTTGAATGCCTGTTTCAAAGCCTGTTACCTCCAGGGCATACATCAAATGTAGTACAGTTGTCTGAAGATTCAAAAGGAAGACAAACATCTCTTTTTTTTTCAGAATATATAAATTATTTAAAAAGGATTCATTCTTTTTTTCATTTTTCCACCTATAAAAGCGAGGTGCATTCAATTATTTCTAGAATAAATCAAGTACCCACAATTACAATGGGCACTTCTAGAATGATGGTCATATCATAGAAAAACAAATACTCTTTCTCCAGGTGGACAGAGGACAACAAAAGGTCACTATAGTATTTACTACACGTAAGGTACTTTTGAGAAAAACTCAAAGAAATAATAACGTTATTTTCCTATCTATCAAAAACTCTTCCCCCCAGGTAGAACAAACCTAATGTTTAAAACAACAGCATCATAGAAAATGATGATCTGACCAAGCCTGAAAGAGCAAACTACACCTATTCACCTGTTACAGCATCAGTGTTGCCTAGGGACCAGGGAGATGTCTGCTTTTCACATTTATGAGACCACTTGTGCTGTATTCAGCCAACCCAGCTCCGTATTATTTCTTCCTCAGTGCACTTCCCATCAAGAGCAGTGTTAAGCCTATCTTCTTTCTAAGATGCTGGATGTCGTCTTTAAATAGAATGAACTTTAAATAGAATAGACTTAGCTGGGTTTTTCTTTCTTCTTCATCCACTGCATTTTAGGAGCAGAAAGGTTTCAAAGCCTCTTTCCCCCATCAATTCACGCAGTCCTCACTTATGCTAATGACGGTCACGAGGAAAGGAAGGAGGCCTTGTTAAATGCTCCTCTTTCATTTTTAGAAGAGACTTTTTCATACCCCAACCAACTTTTCTGATGCTAAATATTAACATCTGAACATATATGTTTGAGCTTACTGATACTGCCTTACTTAGAAGAAAAAACTACAGACGCCACCTCTTCATATTACAAGGAATTTATCCTCCTTAACAGCTGGACAGAGGCATTCACTCCTCTCTGAACATCAAAGTGGTAGATAAAAGGGGAATTTTATCACAACAGAAAGATTGTTTTGATAGTGTTGACTTTAACATGCATATGCAGAGACCGGTCAATTTGTTAGAAAGCCTGGGAGACTTAGAGGAACGAAGCACAAACTATTCTAGTGGCTTTAGTCTCCTCCCAGGTATAAATAAATGCAATATGGCCTCTGTACTGCTGGGGAGGGAGATGAGCAGTGACAAGAGCTTCAGTGGATGAAAGCTACTAATGATTTTTAGATTACTGTCCTGTTTATGCATAGGAAGTAGAGAAGGGCATTTTGCAACTTCTCTTACAGAAGGTAACTTCCGGGATTTCTTTTCATACATGTATGAAAACTGTATTTTAGGGGTCCAGAAAAGCAAACTAATTGAAGAAGTTAAAAAAAAAAAAAAAAAGTTTCATTCTAAATAGGTCAAAGAACAAAGATTTCCTAGCTAAAATCCGAGAGGGGTCTTGTTCGTCTATACGACAATGAATGTTCTGGAAAATACTAATTTCATGACTGATTACATTTTTATCTTTTAACACAAATCTATTACTCCCCTATTGTATTATTTGAGGACTTAGCAATGAATAAGATATTCCTGAGTACTTTACCCTTTAACATGCCCTTAGAACTGACATGAGCTGTGACTATGCACAGTTTTGATGAAAAACTAAAATGCCAAGAAATCCTTTCTGACAAGCGCAGGTTTATACATGTCTTGATGGGGAAAATGAAAAAATAAAAAGCCCTTTAAGCTGATGCTCTTATTACTCAGGAAATCATTACCTAAAATGGTGTAACCTCTTCTGGGCATGATTTCTCTATGTGTTTCTCCTGCCTTACCTGAACACCAAATAGAAAATGCATTCACAGATTTTGAATGCACAGATTGTAATTTAAGTAAAGCTGTTGGCTGTTTTGAGTATTTGGCCACACACATTTTGAATAGTCATCTCCAGTGACTCAGCATCAATCTTGACAACTTGAAGTTGAGCAAAATTTTCTCAAAAAGCACCAGTTCTAGATTTAAAAAAACCTAAGTGATAAGCATATTATTAAATTCTTTGGCAGTCAGCTCCAATGGTTATTTGTTCTCCATTTAAAATTATGATGATGATTACCTCTCAACTGTGTATAAATAAGGAAATAATAAATTAGTCTATGAAGCTCATATATAGACAACAATTTCATAACAACTGTCACAATATTTTGGAATCCAGTTAGTTCAAGATCAGGTTTAAAATGTGGGTTAAATACAATTTGATTATTGAATAGTAGGTGGAACTGAGTCACAATTCAGCAGTATTTGCAAATAAGATTGCACTGTCCAAGGAAATCACAGACTAACATGGGGCTTTTCAAATCCTTTATACACTTTTCAGAATGCTGTGAAAACACTCTATTTTGGCACCTTGATATTGTAAGACTGACCCATACTCTTATCAGGTTAAGAAAACAACACATACTTGCAGAGAGCTGGAAATCACAATGTAAATGAGGCTTTCTCAATGGCAGAATATTTGGGGTCTTGAATAAAAAGACGCATGCACATCCAATGAGAAATCTTGCTTTTTCTGCCCTGAGAGGACATTGCTTCCAAAGATACTTATTCACTCTGCCAGTTTACAGCTGATCACGACCCATGCTGCCAACAGCAGATGTTCGACAGTGGTTAAGCTTCTTCACATGGTCTTTGGTGAGCAGTGCCTAGCAGCACCATTCAAAGCATTCAAAGCAACTTGGATCTCTAGAATATTTTAGCAGTGAATTTCATCAATTCCCCAAACTTCTGGCATTTTAGGTTGTGCCAACTGATGGGGATGAGATGCCCTAGATTTACAAGCCCCTCCAGCTGAGAGCTGTCTAAAGTTAGCCCAGTTTGAAAACTCTTTTTTGGAAGCAGACAAGAACTCTGCAAGGTTTCACACCATTCCAGTGGAGGCATGTTGTACAGATGGAAGTTTACAGGCAGTATTATCTGCAGTGATACAGAATTTGTCTGAATTTTAAAAATGAAATCTCTAGCTAGCATTCTGTTTTCTGTGGAAAACTGTGTGGTGAAAGGAGAATTTGGGCTGAATGCTCCATATTTCAATCTATCCAAATGCAGTAAGTCTTCCAAGTCTGCCGACAAAGTGATGAATGAAGTCTACTGAACGTAGTTTTTTCCTACTAGATATACATTATTTTTTTCTCAAATTATCTAGCCTACATCCTGTTTGCACAACATTCATTGAACATAAATATTACTGCTATATCAAAAAGCTATGATACAGGAAGAATCATTTAGAGATCACAGACATAGGTGAACTTTCATGATTAATCGTCTCTTTCCTTATCTGTTTTCCTCCCATAGCAGGAAAATCTTTATCATATCTTGAACATCCAGATAAGCACAGTGCTTTCATTACCCTGATAGGGAACAACAAGGTTCTGGGGTCTCCAACCCTATTAGCACAGAAAAAAAATCTTTTCCCAAGGTCAAGCAGAAAGAATAGAAATGAATGCAACCTATTTGACTAATGACTATGGAGTGATCTGAGCCTCTCCATATACCACCGTGAGGGGAGGTTTCAAAAGGCAATTTGAGAGGAGTTCACCTGCGGCTGGGGTGGCCTGCTTTGAAAACACATGAGATTTAAGCCTATATTGAGACATACAGTGCCGAGCAGTGATTGAAGCATGGAGCAACAGATGTATGGTTTGGCATTGCACAGATGCGGAAAAGGTCAGGAAAAAAGCAAAGGTATGCTAAATGGATTTTATTGATTTCTGCTTTAAGGATAGCCATGGTCTCCATCTCCCACTGCCCAGCTCCTTTTGCCAATGTTTGTTTCATCTTTTCTTGAAAGAAAAATATTTGTAATAACGGAAAATGAAACGTTCCTTCTGTAAGTGCCCATTGTGTGCTTATTCCTGTCTAGAATGTCACAGAGGGAACATTCAGGACCCTTTCATTTTCTCACCTGTAATTTATGTTTTCGTAACCACGCATTCACTGTACACAGAGCCTTCTTGAACACACCGTTGCAGCCTCAGCTGGATGAGTTTTGCTGTAAATAGATTATCTATTTGGCCCTTTTTATTAATAAGGAGGATAAAGAATGAAATAAGGATTTTTATATATCCCGATACTGAATTCTCCTGAAGCTATTTGGAGAATGTGAATGTCTGCAAGTTTGATGACAGTGCTCCTCAGCTCAAGTGTCTGAGAACCAAGAATTAGGAGGGAGGTCAAGACAGGCCAAGGCACTACAATTGTGCTTTGGACAGAAAGATGTGTGTGCACACCATGAAGTCCACACACAGTGAATCAAGCCTGTCAGACCTGCCTTGTGTTGGCTGCAGAAATTGCCCAAACACGAACAGCAAGTGTGGCCTGTCCCAGTGGTACATCATGGTTATTGTGCCTGTGAAGACCATCACTGTAGTAAGTTGATGGAAGATGAGAAGCGTCACATCTAGCACAAACATACTCCATGGTCAATCTGGGTACGAGCAGAAAGCCCAATGCACCTGTGCAGCAAGTAATGACTAGAGCTGACTCTTGCTGGGCTGTCCAGAACCCATACAATTCCTTCATCCTGGTCACAGCTAATGCTGTGGTATGCTTGGACATCCCTGAGCAGCAGCTTAAGCTCTCCAAATCCACGCAGACCAAATTTCTAATGCAAATAAAGGCAATTCCCAGGAAATAAAGGCGACAGCAATAAGATAAATAAGCATTTGGTATTATCATTAGTTTATATCAAAAAAGCTTTTCCACAGGGTTGAATGCTCATTAAATCAGGACATGTATGAAGAAAATTAGTTTATTAAGCAACTGTACTATTCCTCTCTCTCAAGACTGCTTCCTCTTCTTCAGTAGCAAATCTCTACATAATATGCCAATACCTCTGCATCAGAATTGCCACGCTGAACCCTTCCCAAGGAAAGCAAGCAAGTACACTAGCAATTAATTGGCTCCTAAAACACATTTCTAGATACAGATTTTTCAACTGAGCTTGCCAGTTCTAGGGAAAATCATTTTAAGGGACAATAAATATCACTTTATTTCTATACACAGCAGTATGATACATTGTAAGCAGCCACCCTTTCTCCCCTCGGAAGGGAGAAAAATGCTGTGCTTGCAGGTAGCCTGAAACATATACTATTTCTTGCTTCTGAGTAAGCTCATAATTAGAGTAGAAACATGAGGAACGATTTCAATAGAGCTGTAAACTTCAACAGGAGGAAAAAAATCTATTTGAGGTTAGAACAAAATCTTTTCTAATCTGGCTAATGCTACTTTTGTGCTGATGCTGATCATTATATTTATTGCTAAACTGTGGGACATTCCAAAGTGTTGACACCTGACTTCACTTACTAGAAAAGCAATCACTTTCAGATATTCAGCCTGGTGATTAGAATGTAGATACCTAATTTTTAGTGAATTAAACCATGTTGTATCAATTTGGTGGTCTTTAGGATTTATAATCAAACCCTGATGACATCTGATTAATACCAGCACAGGCTTCCTGAACCTTACAATATTCTTGTTCCTTTGGAGCTCAGATCACAGCAGGCTGATTACCCCCCTGATTATCCTGAGTAACTGGGGTCAGGGGTTAGCTAGCACCACAGAACACATTTAATTCAATCAATTCAGTTAGTGAAGCAGTTGGGAAAAAAAATAAAATATTCCAACTGCTGTAACACCACCTTAGAAAATTTGCCCAGGATTTCTGTGCTCCAACCGATGAGCATTTTTGCTTAATTTCTAATTTAATATTCTGCTGGGGTTTGCAACTTCAATTACTCATGATATTTTCACTCATAAAGTCAGCATTGAGCTTGGAGGGGGGAAAGGAAGAGCAGAGGAAGAAGAGCTGCCTGTATTAACCTTTCTCACAGACACTGTCATAGCTCAGCTGTGGTTCTCCTGGTTACATGCTCCAGTGGTGGCTCAGAAAAGTCCTCTTGGCTCTATCCATTTGTCCCTCTTGCCACTGCCAGATTTTAGGTCGTCTTTTATTTTTGGTAGATTTTTCATATTTAGCTGAGTACCACTTAATTTGTCTTATAAGCAAAGAGACATCCATTATTTGTGATACGCCACAGTCCTACATTCAGACAGCCCAGCACCCTTGTCTGTGCTCAGATCGAGTTTGGGGAAGCTCATTAAAGATACTGGCACTGTACTTCAGTCACCCGAAACAGCAAGTACTATGTCTGGGATGTCTTACTACTCTCTCAAAGCCTCAAGGCACTTCTCACATGAATACAGACGCCCAGCAGCTCAGTTTGATTCCTGCTAGTTAGTTTTGCATCCTGTATAACAATCCCGGATATGCTGATACACAGATATTCTTTATTCTGAGTCCTGAGACTACTGCCACAGCTGCTGACTCTGCCTTCTGACCCAGAGATGGGCTGGTTATCACAGTTTCAGTGGACTAACGATGATGAAGACCTTCCATTATACTTCCAAATAAGTCAGTGCACATCACTTACTCACTCCCACATCAATCAAGACATGGGGCCACAGTTGCACAAAGCCTGCACCAACCACAAGACTTAAACTTCTTTCTGCTACGCATGGGACCCAAGTGCTGTCCCGATTGATAAGTGCTAACAGCAGCCTAGAAAACACAGAATGATACAGTAACTCTAGCTCTGTAATGTGGCATTGCCACTGCTAGTAACAAGGCCATGGTTTGAGTTTGCAAGGCCTCAAACCTCAGGATGAAGGTTTGTCAGGCTTGCTCTGCCTGGACTTTCCTTGACCTGCCTGCAGCTATTTTTACTTGGTTTTGCTGTAACAATATATGGCTAAGTTATTTTTACTCGTTTATCTTTGTACAGTACCACCAAAGTATCATAACTCTCACACAATGATGTAGAGAAGTGGTGGCACAGGACGCAGGACAGAGAAGTAGAGTTGCAAGATAACAAGATAAGAAGCACAGACTTGACACTGGAGACCCCATGGCTATAAACAACTCACCAATGTTTAGTTAAAGAAATGCAGACCTGGAGCTGGACAAAACTGATTTAAGAGGCAATAAAGAAAAAGTACCTAACACCTGTAAAAGACATCATATATAGTAAATTTGGATGCAACATGGAGCTTCAGACCAATGAAGGAAAAGCAAAATGTAAAAGCATATTAGAAAACACATAAAAATGACCCCAGATGCTCCCAAACGGAGGAAGAATTGATCAACATGAGCATCACACTTGCCCTGGCAAAGGACTCCAGGTGCCGTCAACTTGCCACAACACCCTTACCACACACGCTGGGAGGAAACCACCAACTTTATGACCCATAGGAACCAGGAAACGGTGAGAGTGACAGCAGGAAAAGAGGTAGAAGCTAAGAAGGATGCATACAACAATTTTATAACTGCCATATTATCATTATTGAAAATTTCTCTGAATAGAAGAATTTTTTTTTATTTTTCTGCAGTAATTCAAACTGGATTAAATCTTGGATTAGGATGGATAATGATTAGTTTGCAGATTTAGTAGGAATAGATTCTTGGGTTTTTTGGTAGGCTTCCCCCCTGCCCATCAACAAGATTTTGAGTGTAACTATACAACACCAGGGGTAGCCATTATTTGCAACACTTCTTTAGAAATTAAAGCAACTTTCCTGAGTAAGATTCTTTAATAAAGGAAACGAAGTCTTACACCTCCATTTTCCTGCAAGCAGCAGAAAGCTGAAATTTAATCTTCTGCTTGCCCACAGAGAAGATCCATTTTCTGTATGTTCCTTTGGGGTTCTTTGGAATGAAAAATGCTATATGGTTATACAACATTCTCTTAATGAAACTCTCTCTGAACTAACTCTGGAATTGATGAATCTCCTCCTAAGCCCCCATGTATATTTGCCCATGGCACAAAGTCCGACAGAGCTGTCAGACTCCCTTACCTTAAGAGAAACCCAAAATAGGAACTGCAGGATAATTGCAGGTCAGAAGTTAGGTGTATTAGCAGAGAGATGTGGAGAAGACCACAGTGTGCCTAAACGGGACATACAGCTCCCTATCCAGTGCTTATGGACACTCATTTGTGTATGAAATATCCTCAGCCTGTTCTATAACAAAATCCTAAACTAATAAAAGAAAACGTCCAGATGATATAATCAAATTCTCCATATTAAACACAAACCCACGTGTACAGAAGAAAACAAAGAGCAGCAAACCCCTGTCACATCAAAATATATACAACCCTTCTCCTGTGGTGAGGATGAAAGAAGAAGAAACCATGTATAGCAGATGTTAGTTTTGTCACTTACTCTGCCTACTGGAAAAGACTCGTGGACAATAAAGGCAATTTAGTGTTGCAAAACCAGCAAAACTGTGTTGAGATGTGTAAAACGTAGTACCATGTGCAAGACAGAAGCAGGAATTCTTCCATCTGCTCAGCACTGGGCAGCCCCAGCTGTGTTGCAGCACTCAATTCCTGCCCACAGCATGAAAGGCAAAGAGAAATTGGAAAGGCAGATGTATAAAGCTCATGGTCTTGAGCAAATCTGCATGGCAAATGCACACAGAGCTGTTGTAGGCAAAAGGATCGTCTATGCATCGCCTTCATAACAGACAAGGCCAAGAAGCGATGGGCTTCAGTGGAGGCAAGGAAAACCATCAGAGATGAGGCAAAACTTGCCACTAGCAGGGTAGCTGAAGTACTGTGGTAGATTGCTGGAGATCACAAAAACTGTGTCTTCAAAGCTCTTGAAGGAAAAATAAGCAAATACTGGAAATTATACAGGGAGGAGGGACTCGAGGATATCTTGAGAACCCTTCCCCTGCAGATCTCATTATAAACCCAAATTCAAAAATCTGTACAGAACAGAAAGGGGAAGTAAACACTATTGCATAGTGTTCTAACATTTTTAAAGTCCATGGTGTTCATTAACTTCCACGAAGCTCACTGGATTGCCAAAAAAATATTTTTTTTCTGTGCCCAAAAACAAGTGATAGGAAGGAGTTCCACAACTGAGATTCCAGTCTCAAACTCCCCATCATACAAGACTCTTCATTAGGGTGGATTTGGTACTGACAGATAGAGATACAGGGTGTAACTGCAAAAGCACATTTGCCCTCCCTACTGCAGATAAAAGATGAAAATTATACCTCTGGCGTTTGCTTTCCTAGCTGGTCATATTCTCTTTTGGCAACAAAATGTAAGAAAAGAGGAGAGGTAAATAATTATGATCTCAGCTTGGGGAAGAATTAAAAGGGAACAAGAATGGCAGAATTAGATACCCAAATTTAATTGTTTTGAGACTGTCTGCAACGTGGCCACTATAAAAACAAAATAACCTGCTCCAGTTACAACTCCTCCATTCTTACTAGTGAATTAACAACTCTTTCCTAGCAGTCCCACAGGGACAAACTGCTCCTGCCACTGCAGAGAAGATTTCTGAAGAAAATAATGCTTTTTTACAAATCTCAACCATTACTTCATAATTTTCCTGAATTGTCTGGCAAAGAGGTATTTAAAGGCTTGCATTTAAATTCCAGAGAAGCTATGAAATGAAGAAAGCAGATTGATTCACATTCTGTTCACTACTCTCTTTGCCAAAGTGATTTTTATCAGAAGAAAAAAAAAAAACAAACCACACCACAATCTGAGCCTGAGAAGTCTGTTGTCAACTTCAAACCACTGAAAATTTTTACGGCTTGCTTACAATATAAACCCTTAGAAATAGGGTTTACAGAAGAAGTGCTGCCAGAAACCCTAGGGCATATTATCCACTCGCTCCTCACATGGAATTAGTGCAAAATATCACCCTTGCATTGCCCGCAGACCTTGCCAACAAATAAGAATGGCAATAGGCTGAGAACACACTGTCTGGGATTTTTATACTCATTTTTTTCCATGGCAACGTGTCTGTTTCATGCGCTTTTAAGCCTCCATAATTTTATTCCATCTAATCTCTGCATTGTCTTGTTTTGTTTGTTTATCACTTCCAGGGAGCACCTGCCATGCTCCTAGGCTGCCGCAGGACAAATAAAACACCTCTTTAGGAGCGGTTGGGGCCAGCTGATGTGTGCTCCTTAGCTGCAAACTTCACTACGATTACACCCAACCTTCTCCACCTCTCCCACTTACCGGCCATTATTTGTCCTTTCCTTGGTTTTTCCCAACTTGTTGCTAAGAAATTGCATAGCCTCCACTAGCATTGTAAATGCCAACCAAAAAGATTAAATGCAGCTGTGTGCCACCTCATTCTGTCAGAGAGAACAGATAGTGTCCTCAGAGTCCACCTGCCAATCTTCAGCGTAGATGGCAAGGGAGTTTTCCAATCGGATCCTGGGTGTTCCAGTGCCTAGGTTTTGCTGAATAGCCTTGAAGGGATGGGATTTAAATTGTATTGAGGATATTAGTCTAAAGTGAATGAAGTGGAGAGTATACTTCTCGTTTATATCCCCAGAGTGATAAATGCGAGAGTGTAATTTTTTTTTTCTAAGGCAAAGAAAATGGGAAACCAACACGGATTTCAGACACATGAGAAATAGCTTATGAATTTAGATGATAGTTCAGCAGAAATAAATTGTACATCTGTTCATTCATTTTAATAAAGCAGGGAAATGACACACTGCTGGAGACCTTTGAGAATGCTGGTATTTTTAAATTATGATCCTGTAATAGTAGCATTAACATTTGTAATGCTGCCCATACTTTATGAATTTAAGAAAAATAAATTTATAGAATAAGTGAGCTTCAACCTATAGTCTGGACTCTGGGCATGTAAAAGCGAATAAGATGCTTCCTGAATATTTACAAATGAGTCCAGGAAAGACATTCCAATAGCTTCACTATGTAACAGAGCTAACTCTCTATGTAAGTGTTGACAAACCATGCTTATTATTTCTGAATAAATAATTCAGATGTGCAAAATGTTACTGAATGCATTTATTTCTGCTGACTTGTACCTAGTGTCTGCATTTATGGGTAGCTACAGTCTAGTACTTCCCTTTGAAAGTAGTCTTTTAAAGAAACAAACTAGATGCTTTTCTTGGCTGTACGTATGCATGGAAACATGTACTACCTTCTGCTGAATTCAGGCAGGAATATTACCTTTGTCTTACATCTCCCACAGCACAAAAATGAGAAATGGAAAAAGTTATGAGCTGAATAGAATTGCTTCATTGTTTCTATTTTACCGTTATTTACAAAGATGGCATACAAATTTAAGAAATAAACAAGTGAGACTGCAGGGGATGTCACATTTTAAAAGCTTATGTTTTGATTTTCCAAACTGATCACCGTGGGAAATAATAAATTAAGAGTTCAATAATAGCTGTCATGTTTCCTTTCAAAGCACAATTAGTAATATCATTAAAATTCCCTTTTAATCGATTGCATTAACACAATTGCTACTAGACTAAAGAGAATCTAAAACTGATTAGCTGCTCACATATTGCCTCATTGATCAACTGAGATGATCCTCGTTCAAGAAAAGGGAAAACAGGCAACCTGCCATCCTTGAAAAGCGCTGAAGTTCAGTTGAAATCAGGTGCCAGACTCCGAGACCTCTTTTTGTAACTCACCCTATACTGTTTCCCACTAACATGCCAAACGAATCAAGAGTGCATGCTTAAATATTTAATCTTCCTAAAGCAAAGACTTCACAGAGGCTATGCTGGAACCCAATACTGCCTAAAGAGGGACCTTACTGTAACATCTATATCTGTATCTACCAGCACGTGAGTGTGTTCACGTGCTCCGTATTGCTCACTCCAGCTCCAGCAGGCAGTCCAAAACCAATCTCAACAGGCAGTCCAGGTAAACAAGACTTATTGTAATTTGGTTCTGCCATGAATACAGAAGAACTGAAGAAAAGAAATACCTCTGGGACACAGAAGACCCCTAGGCGAACACTTACCATTGACAGAAACCGTACAGATTTATTGATTGGAACTGCATTTTAATCATATGGCTGGAAGAAAGAAAACACATCCTAGAGACTGCCAGTCAGCCCCAGCATGGGGCATGATAAAACTGTTTCTGCCATTAATATCAGGCAGTGGCTATGTTAGAATAAAAGGACATTAAAGAGTTCAACATCTGCAGGCAAAGTTGAATTTATTTACTCATGGCTTCAATTATTATTTAAGATGGAAAACTTGAAAAGGTCAGAGCTGCTAACTTAGAAAGCATGCCCTTCATTTGTCTTCAAACATACACTTTTTTCTTAGCTTAGTTCAACATTCAATCAAGTAATCAGGTACAGCATTCTCTGTTTTCAAATGCTAGTTCTGTTATTCTCAAGTAGACGAGTAAAACCAAACCAAATTTCATTTTTGTTTTAATCCATGTTAGAAAATGGAATTTTAGGACAATAAAACATCTGGTCCTCAGCTTAGGTAGGTAAGTATCTATAGGCCTGTGTTCCTATGTATATAGATATGCATATGTATAAAATTGAGATTTACTTTATAATCTAATCCTGCATTCCCATCTCCATGGAGCACTCTGCTTGGACGGCAGCCATAGCTTGGATACAGGCAGCTAAGAATATCAATACTATAGATAAATCTTTTTCCTTGATATTATTTCACCAAAAGACAACTGTTGGTTTAGATTTAAGCTTATTTAGCAGGATTGATTTTTCTCATGTATCTTTTGAAAGTTTCTCACATAACTCCTTAGATTTTTCAAACTTTTTTTGAACTAAAAGATTGTTTTCAACCCTTTAAACTTGTTAAGAACAGCAGCACTCTCCTTACCATCAGTCTTCTAAATGAAGAAAAATCATTGATCTAAGAACATCTGACAGTGCTACATAACGTATGGGCACTGCTGGCCTCAGTGACTGAAGGCGGTCAAAACAAATGAGCTGAGGAGGAGGAAATAAAGCATAAAAGAAAAAAATGAGCTGATGTGTGGAAGCAGACAGTGATGGTACTCGATTTATAGAAGGTAGGCGAAGAGTGTACATGGACTTTTGTGAGTCGTAAGCAAACAGTCAGTTTAAGTCATGGAAACAGAAAGGTAGTTCCCAAGGGAGGCAGGCAGTGAGGCGATGACGAAGAGTTCCCTGGGGGACAGCATCAAGGAATGGAAAAAGGAAGATCTTCCAGAAATAATACTAAAGGAGCAAAATCAGGGGGACAGAAAAAGGATTGTGAGATGAAAAAGGTCAGAAACACACCTTTTTATGAAATACTAGAAGAGTTTTCCGTATAAAAAGACAGTGGGGAAAGTGATGAAAATAAGAACAGAGAGAAAGGGGACGTCACACTCAGCAAAAAGGAGTCACTGGATGGATCATTGAAATTAGCCTTGGTAGATCTGAAGCAGGAATTGGAAACAGAAGCAGAGAAGCATTTAAGGGATGGTAGATGTTCATTCAGGCTCTAAGAGTCAAATGGCATACTCAAGGACTTTGGAGAGGAAGGAAAAATTAAAGTTAATAATTAAAATTCAGAGAAGGTTGCTTACAGGCTGCTGACAAAATAGTAGGCTTGAATGGGAGAAAGACCAAAAGATGAGTTTTCTGTTTGGTTGGTTGGTTTGGGGGGGGTTGTTTTGTTTTTCAAAAAGAATGATGAAGCAGGCAGAAGGCATTTTGAAGGATGATGCAAAAAGACAATGATAAATTTCAGCACTGGGCAAATTAAATATCAAGAAGACTAGACAAGTGAGTAGCTGGAAGAAATCTTCCACAATATGCAGACAAGTGAACAAAAACATCTCTATAAAAGCTGCATCAAGCTAAGTGGAAGAGGAGAATAGGAATTAGAACACAAACTCAAAAGCAGCGGCCATAGAGCAATAGCGTTGGAGGGAAACATAGGGTCAGGCAACCAACTGGGATGCACGGATTTTTCATAATGGGGTCAAAGTCTAGAATGGGAAAGTGAGGATAACATCAGTAATCTGTGTAGTGTTGGGATTATACTTTTTCTTGTGGCATATGGACTGGGAACACAGGGGAAAACATTTGTAAAAACAAATAAATATTAAGTGACTGTTAGACAGCCGGCTAGAGAAAGGGTTACCCTTTAAGCAAATAAGCATCTGGGACTCTAAGGCAAACAAGTCCTGGAAACAAGCCAAAGTAGAAAGTACAAGGATATGAATAAATTACACTCCTGAACCATTTTCCTTAACACAGACTATAACTGCAAAGAATTCTGTATGAATCCCCTAATCTGTTTTTTTCTTAAATGTATCAACACCATTTTCATTCCAGTAAGTTCAAGAGACGATCAGCCCTATAGAATTTTATTGCTTTCCAAATGAGTCTCTTTCATAGGCACTTACTAACAATTTTACTTGAATAAACGTACAGCTCCTTTTAGCATGTTGATTTTTATCGGTTCACTATTTTAATGTTTCAGAGCAGAAGGAAAAAAGATATTTTGTCTAAATAATCCTGACATTTTGATTCTTAGGCACAGATGGTTAGCAAATTTTGTAGTAGCCAAATCAGTTTTAGTGTTGCTGACAAAAATCTTAAAAACTCACTTGTCATTGAAGAAATTGATAAACTGATCACAAAACTCATTCCACTCTAGTGGAATGACCTAAGCAGTCATATAACTATTATTTTTGTATGAATATACTTTGGCTTTATAAATCCCTTCTGCTCATATAAATTGCAACTATGATACCAGCTCACACATATTGTGTAATTGCTATTAAATAGGGTTTTGTCTGGTGGAAATTGAATATGTTAAGATCTATAGTGTGTTATCTTGTTTAATTCTACTTTTAAAATAGAACTCCTACAGATGCTAGAGGCATATTAACAGTGTGGGTTTCTTAACTCATGGGATTAGAGCGATGTTTTGCTACACATCTAACAATTCCTCTATTTATTACTCCTCAAATCAGCTGTGCTGTGTCAGGCAAGATTTAGAGTTCTTACTATTTCTGTTAAGATTCCACATTCCACATGTAAAGAACTGTAACCCTTTATGTACCTAAAATCAAAGTCCCTTCAAGCCACGGAAAATTTTTGCTGGCTGCACAAAGGTAATACCTGGTCATCTATTCCCTACCACCTGCCCACCAATTCCCCTACTGCCTAGGCTGAATGAGGTAATGATGATTTAGGAGCCACTCTGCAATGACTACCATGTACGGAAAACCAAAGTCTTTCCACACAGAACTTAGGATTTCAGTCAATTGGATGTTACGCAGGGAAATGAGCTCTCCCAATACAGAACCCAAAAGTTAATTTGAGAAGAGACTGACGCATTCTTTCACATCTTGAACTGAGAATAATTGTGTGAAGTTTCTTTGAAGTCTGGGTGTCACCTGCCTGCACTCAGTGTTGAAGGTGGAACTCCTTGGCCAGGTATTGAGGGAGAACATGCTATAAACCACTCTTGGAGAAGAGTGAAATTAAAGGAAATTTCCATGGAGTGCTTCAGCAGCACATTCAGAGCAAAACCCCCTAATTTCTCAGACAAAAGACTCCCATTTTAAAATGTATGTTAAAATTGAAATCTCTAGATAGCAGTCCAGATTTGATTTTTTAGGCAACTGCAAAATTCCATCTGGAGAGAAAAAGTTTAACTGGAAAATCACATAGCCATTCCTGGCAATGACTGCTAATAATTATGGTTATAAAGCTTCCCTGAATAAGTGGTCCAAGACTAAGTCTGGAGATGTTACATTATCTTTGTTTAGCTTGTGCTTCCCTCAAGAGCCTTTGTTTGAACCTTCCTTCCTCTTTAATTTCTACTATCCTGTTACTTACCCAAACATATCTGCACTAGATGCAGTCAAAACTCTTACTGCTACTGTTTGCTTTGTAATTCAGACCTTAATATCTATGGTAAAGTTCACGCTTCATAGACCACATTGAGGAAGCATATTAACCTTCACTTCTTGTAGAAGAGAGCAATAAATTGTGGGTTTATGGCTTTTTTTGTGCTCACAGTGTTTGGATATTTGCTGCTAGCAGAACCAGATGGAAGAAGTCTTCAGAGGATAGTCAGCATTGGAATGGTTTTGTGGTAAGAATTTACCAGCTGCAGTGAGAATTGCTGTTATTACCACTGAGTTGCTGCTGACCTTCCAAGCGTAACCAAAGGGTTACGAAAGGCAAGGACTCACACAGAAGTTTGCATCAGGACTGCTCAGATCAGCTGATCATAACAAATCAAGGAATCTAAACAAAGGGCAGGAAAGCAACACAGACAATGAGAAAAGAGAAAAGGTCTGGCAAAAATACAAGTTTTATTATGTGAGCTGACTTGGAGAGCAAGAATGCTGGGGGGAAAAAAATCAGATCTGGAGAAGCAGTGAAGTGCCTTTGTGTTCCTCCCCAAATTCACACTGTTTGAATGATCATTTCTATTCATAGAACCTTTCCTGTACTTATACAAGTGTTTCTCAGCTGCTTTCAGATTATAAAGCAGGCACTCTGTTGTTTTATGTACCACTGAAATGTGTTTATCTGGAGATTAAATAGACAACTTCATGTATTTCATGACCTTGGTGGAGAGAAACAAAGCAATGAACTCACCCCTCACAAGCAAAGATAAATGTAGAAGTCTGCTGCCTACTGCTATGCAGTGTATCCAGCTCTAATTATGTGATAAGTGGATGGACTCAGTGTTAAACATATTTTGCAAAAGTTCTTGAACAAAATGCTTACACTGGTTATGCAGATAGCTTGCTCAAAGCCACATGAATACAAATTATTATGCACACAGCATGAATCTGGATGAGTACAGGAAACAGTGGTCTTCCGAGCCCTGGTTTTTGCTGAACAGTCCTCTGTTTCAGTCAATGCACAGAATAAGCATATTTGTTTTTCTGTCTCTCTCTCTAAAATTGCTCTATTTGTAATTGCAAGGCTGCAACAGAGGATTTGTTTTTAAGGTCATTGGTAATTCAATCCTGAGTGGTGCTGAGCATTTCCCATCACATGAGAGACCTCAAATCAGCTAATTCTGATAAGAACTGACACACAATATTGAAGAGGAAGAAAAAAAAAAGAAAAAAAAGGTAATTTCATTATCCAGATAGCCGGATTGTTTAAATAAGTCTTCCAGATGTTCTTAGTTAGGTACCACCACAACACAACCCAGAAATATTAACAAACATTCTTCTTGGTCACAGGCATTTTTCCAAGTTATTTGAAAGTGATGAGGTTTAGAAGATAGACATTTGGGATCCTAATTGCACTGAGAGTCAAAGCAATCTGTGCTCCTAAAATGAGCTTTTTAAACTCCATTGGGAATTGTGAAGATGTCTTTACAGCTATTTTTTAAGTCCAACGAGATCTTTTTTATCTTTGACATCTAAAATTATTTTGGAAAAAATAGAAGAGGTCTAAATGCCTGTGTCATTTAGACACTTAGATTCCTAAACTGCTTATGTGCTTTTGAAAATCTGTTCTGCAGCTCATGACAACTAAGAAAACTGAATTCCTTGGACTTTAACACAAGTGAGAGCAGTGACCAATTATTAACCATGAAGACATGGCACAGTTAATAGAACTTTACTGAAAATTTCAAGTATTGTGTGATTTTTCCAGTGAGAATAGAATGCTTACAGTCTTCATTTAGAAAATAAAGTATTTATCACTATTTAGAGGCTTGTTTCCTTTCACATGGATTTAATAAATAGCTTTTCGTTTGACTAATAGATTCTCTCTAAACTAAATTAATAGATACTTTGCGAATGAGCTCTAGTAGAAACACACATCCACATCCTTGCCACGGCTTAAACGTGAAAGAACACGGGCAACTTTATAGCTTCTGTTTTCACCAAAGCTGCTAGGTTAACATTTGGGGGAAAATCCATGCCTATCACAGGTGTAACACAAGGGTTATTTACTTATTTTAAGAAACAGACAATATATCCTGAGTTGCAAAGCTGTCTTCATGCATGGTCCTGATTATACAAGAATAAAAAAAACTATTAAGAGCATAATCTGTCCTCCATACCTCCATCCAAGGATAACAGAAGATATAATGGTTTTAAGTTCTAGCAGAGGAAATTCAGATCAGGCTATGCAGAAATTTTCATAGATGAGATTAGTGCAGGAACAGACTGAGGAGCCTTATGATTTTTGATCTCTGGATGTTTTAAGAACAGGTGAGACAGTTATCTTACAAGGAAGACATAGGAATAGCAATCCTGCCTTGATCCCATTTTCTCTATTTTCCATGACCAGAGGAATTATCTTTGAATTCTGCCTCTCACATGTGAAAAATATAGTGGCTTTTGGGCACCTGGAGCTTCAGATATGTCAAGTGTTAGTGAACTGCTACAGGAGTTTGAAGTGGAGGTAAAGCTGAGTGAAAAGGTCAGTGCAAGTATTTATCTAAGTGTAGGGGGTTCTGAAGGGTAAGGTATACATCAGGAGCCTTGCTAGCTGTATTTACAGCTCCGGAAAAACCAAGGATGGCCAAAGAGCTCATCTCTGATGAACCCCAGCCATCATGAAGCTGTTCTTTATGCCAAAGTTTACTTAACAGCTGTAGAGGCTTTGTCCAGCTCTGTTGAGTTTTTGTATGAATTCTGCTTTCTCTGCATGTAAATTGTCTCACAGTCCAAAAATTGGAGCCAAATGTAAATTCCAACATGCATTTTGTTAATGTGATTTTGCTAAAATGGTTTTACCCATTCCACACAACTATTTCTCATGACAAAGCAGTACTGGAGAGTTTGCTCCAATTTGAACAGACTGCTAGAATTTAAGACTGGTTCCCATAACATTTAGGACATAGTACAGCTCTATCTCTTAACTATTAGCCTGGCAACAGTTTCTTCTCATCTGTTCAGACCTGCTTATTGCTGCTCAAGTACCTCAGCTCAGTCTCCTGGCCTTCCAACATCCAGCATGAGAGAACGGTACGTGAAATGGAAAAAAGCCAGCTCAGCTTGTTCTCATCACCTTGCTGAGCCATGCTGGCAGCTCCTGCTGGTCTTTTGCCTCTGTTCAGTCTGGTTTACACACCGAGACTTCCCTCTCAATGGGAAAGTGAAAGAGGGTTGGTACCCCGGCCATGCTCCTGAACTCCGTGTTAGTCAAAGGACAGCACTCTTTTGCTCAGTTTTGCACACAACTATGGTCCAACTATATCTCCAAATCAGATCTAGAGGAGGGAGTTGCATTAACAGAACTGTTAGTGTCCATCTCCTTAACAAGACCCACAGAGAAAGGAATAAGATTAATTAGGAGTCCCAAAGGGCAACATTTTCCCTATAAGACAAGACAAGAAGGACCAGGGTTGACTTTCAGATCAGAGAAGGAAGAGAGGTGAGATTTGTTGTTGGTTTTAGATGTGCAAACTGAATGGACAGACCTGGTCTGTGTCGGTAAGGTACGTCTAGCATGGAAAATAACAATATTGTACCTAAGAGGGAAATGTTTGTAGAAAGAAGTATGGAAACGAGAGCCAGGAGGAAACTTAAAAGTGCTTTTAGCTCAGTATTTGGTCCTCAGTATGATTTAGCCAATACCAAAAATCAAGACAGGGACTCTCAAAGCTACAAGCATGTTTCTCAACAGCCTGAGCTGAAAAATAAATCTCTCCAGATGGTGCTCTGAAAGTCTCATATCCTCTTTGAACCATGAGCAGACGGAGATACATATTGTACTCCAGGGGCTGTTTTACCCCAGTGGGTAGCACAACTGAATCAGAAGACAGTGCTGGAAGTCATCATAAATCATGGTGACAAGCAACCTATTCACTTACAGGTCTCTATAGGAATTGATGAATCATTTATTAAGGCACACATTAGTCATTTATTACACTTTTATAAACCATTTATCAGTAGGTATTAAAAATGTGAGCAAATAGTATTTTTCATTTAAGACTCACAGCACCAGTATATCTCAGATTTCACTGTGGTGATGCTTAGTCAAATTACAGAAATTTTATTCTGTTCACAGGAGGAAAGCTTCTTTATTTAACAGGAAAATTTAGTTCTAAGATCACATATTCCTAAGATCTAAACTAGGAAAAATATTTTCTTAAAAGTTACTCTCCTGATGTGACAGAATTCTTTCTATTTTATATTGCTTTATCCCAGAAATGGATGAAGTTGAAGGTGAGGATGAAAGTGGCAGAAAGAGGAATTAGAATCATAGAATCACTTTGGTTGGAAAAGACCTTTAAGATCATCAAGTCCAACCTTTAACCTAACCCTGCCCTTCCACCACTAAACCATGTCCCTAAGCACCTCATCTACCCTTTTAAATACCTCCAGGGATGGGGACTCAACCACCTCCCTGGGCAGCCCATTCCAGAGCCTGACAACCCTTTTGGTGAAGAAGTTTTTCCTAATGTCTAGCCTAAACCTGCCCTGGTGCAGCTTCAAACCATTCCCCCTCATCCTATCATCTGTTACTGGGGAGAAGAGACCAACCCCCACCTCACTACAGCCTCCTTTCAGGTAGCTGTAGTCAAGAATGAGACTGTTCCCTGGCCAAATGAAGTCCCTCTTTCTTATGAGCAAGTGAGAGCTCTCTGACAAGGGTGATGACTAGGGATGTGCTGCTGTCCCAAACCTGTGGTGAAGGACAGATGTGAGAACTGAGTGGATGGTAGAAAAATCACCCCTGCTTTAGCCAAATCACTGCATTCTTCTCTCAAGCACCTGAGAGTATTTCCTAAGGAAAGACAATATATCAGATATTAAGGAAAAATAAAGTATTACTAAAAAGCAGCAATGGAAGCTGCTTCTTTGGGAACAGGTACTTTAAAAAATCAGGACAGAAGCCAGAAGGGGGAGGCAAATATACTCAGTGGAATCCCATTTTTGAGCATATACCCTGTGCTCAGTGATGATATAAAACCAGATTCATTGTACTGCTTTTTTTTGGAGGAGAAAGAATGAGGAGGAGGAGGGATTAAATCCATATTGTTGTCATGTTGAAACAATGTTTTTTCCTCCACTGGGTTTTAGGGAAGATCTGGGCAGAACCACACCTACAGGAACAGATACAAGAGAAGCATTTGCCAGCTTTTGTGGCTTCCAGCAGATGCTGCATTGCTAGTTTTTCATCGCACTTCAACTACAGTGACATTAATTGTAGACAAAAATCACTGTTTTGCAGGCATACGACACTGCAGTGGTCTGTCACCAACCGTTAAATTGACATGAGAAAATAATTCTCATTTTTCTTAATGTGCTAGGTATAAAAAAAATACTCAGCACACCATTAGCATTCACTCAGTCTAACTCATTCCCACAGAGTTTGCATGTCCTGCAGTACACAGATCAGCTATCAGATTTTCCAGAATGATCAATTCCTGCTCCTTGCTTTGCTTCATTTCTTACTTTCACGTAAGTAATCCCTTGCTGCTGAACAAAAGTTGAGCCTAAGCCCTTTACTTGCTGGAAAGGAAATGTCAAATTGCTCTTTGTGATACAAAATACATGTTGTATTCAGTAATAATCACAGAATTAATTTTAAAACTCTTTCATATTACAGAAGTAGGGTTGTAAATTTTAAAAACTTCCCAAAAAAGAGGCCACTAACTTTACAAGTTTCTCTATTTTCATTCTCTATAATTTAAATCTGGCACAACATACTAGCTACTGTGACCTTTTAAAAGGCAGACCTTGTTACCTCACCTGGGATTTTTGGAGGAGCTCTTAAAACATTTCTCTTTTAGGCATTAAAGATGAAATTATTTAAACCCCTGGAGGGAACAGGGTACTGTTTGCACATCTGAATGGATTTTTGCAGTGCTCGGAGCCTATTACGAACAGGAAGGGTAAGTATATACGTGACATGGAACAAGGCAGGTATTTTGGAGGTGTGTAGAGTGATGGAGCAGTAACAAAATAGTTGACTGGGCCGAATCCCACAAAGCAGTGTCTCGTACATTAACCCATCAAAGTACCTGACGCTTACTCAAGGGCTTAAACTACTCTGAAGTTAATGGAAGTGCTATGTTGAATCACAGCCAGGTTTGCTCAGCTGCTTCTGTGGTTACGTCCAGACACCCCATCAAAGAATTTGTCCCTAAGCACAAAGGCCACAAAACTGCATCGGAATGGCAGGGGTGTGGTATGCAGGGGAAAAATAGCAGGTGGAAGAACAGATTCACTGGACAAATACCCCCTCTTCCAGCACGATCTACATAAACCCAGTAGAGGCTACTGCAGAACTGCAAACAGCAACAAAGTTTTTAGACCTTTCTGCAAACATCAAATAAAGCCCATTATTGAGCATTTTGAATAGATGAGTAAGGACCTGACCTCCGAGGAATAAATATTATAAATAAGAATACATAGAAGTGTATTATTGCTTAAGGGTAGGTCCATAAACTCGTTTCCGGAGGGAAAAAAAAAAAAAAAAGAGGAAGAGATTGGTCAAGTATCAAAAGATAAAACTCATCTCCAATGGACAGAGACATGCTCAGGCATGGCTGAGATTGCCTTGCACCAAGAACGCAAAGAAATATCTGTTAGCATGTATAAGACTTCTTGGAAATAGAAATATAGACATTTTCAACATTGCAGAAATCTATGAAAAAATCATTAAACTTCTGTCTTGGCACTAATATTATTGAAATTATATGTATCTTTATTAAGATATATATGACAATGCATTTTACTTTCTACAAAACGCCATTCAACGCACAGTCTGGGGTACCCAACATTGTACTTATACAGCGTCCAGGCTTTTGAACAAATCCAGCTCTCATAAGCTCATTGGCTTTCACTGTGTCAGATCAGGAATGAAGTTGGCCCCCATGTTTTCAGATGAAGAGAACACATTGAAAACTCAGCTTAATCCAGCTACATCAACAGCGTATTACAAATAAAGGCAGAGCTATTTTAGGTAGAAATTATACTATCAGAAGAAAATGCAGGCCAGTAAATAAGCATTTTTTCTACAAAAGGAAAAAAGGCATTGAGAGAAAGTATCTTTAAAGAGAAGGAAGATAGCTGGGAAAACACGCCGATACCGTAAGAACTCACTCCTAAAGCAGCCAGCCTCAAAGTAAACAAAAGAAGACACACTCTGAAATCAAACCTTCAGATTTACTGAATTTGAGCTTTCTACTTCAAAAGTTATCTTGTAGAATATTTCTTTTTATTTCAAGTCTTCTTCAAATCAATAGTATTGCAGCATGTGGTATGCGACGGGTATTAAAATACAGTAACAAAGCACTTTAGCAGTAAGCCAAATAAAGTGGCATTAGCTCTATTAATAGACACTCCCCCTCCTCTTAACAATACTTATTTTAAATAGAGCATATGTTTCTAAAGGGGCCTGACACCGCACGTCTGAAGATCAATTTTCCTGCCTTATTCATGGAATAAGAATATCATTTAGCAAAGCAGAGGGAAGATTTCTGAGGTCATTAACATCTCTAAATAGTGAAAGGTTCAAAACCATGTCACAACATATTAAAAAAGATATGTCTCTATAGGAAAATTTGTAAGTCATGTAAAGTGCAAGAAAAACATATAAGACGGGACTTTTCAAAGAAAGCTAGATAATGCTGTCTCTTCACACTTGCTATTTTATTTCTATACTGAAACTAGCAGACTTTCAAGGGTACTGAGTACCTTTTACCATCACAGACTGAGCTGAATTTATAAATGTTTCTGAACCTCCACAGAAACAGACACTAACAGTATATTTGGGGCTAAGCAGGCACCCAAGTTTTTTAACATGCTTGTCCAAACCACCAGAGAAAACAGGGAATATAATTATAAAAAGATTTCTTCAAAAGAGGAAATCTCAAAGTTTGGAAATTCAAGTAGGTAGGACTCTGAATGACACAAATTGCTATCAATATTGATTAATACAATTACTTCTATTTCTAAAGACACCGAGTTGTCCTTTTGCATTTCATATTCCAGAGGGCTAAAACAATACAGTATTTTAAATACATCTTAACTACTGATTGTCAGGAAAAAGCTTTCAGAGCATTAGGAGCCTGATCTAAAGGGAAATTCTAAGGGAATTAGTAGTTTGATCAAAGCTACTTAGTTATCACCTATGTACTTGGAAAGGTTTGGATCAGGCTCTCCATGGCACTTTTTAGGTGACTGAAATCCTCTTGCCAAAGCATTTTACTGAAGTAATTATAGCTACTGCTACTGAAAAATAATATTCCTGTTGGCAAAATTGTCATTATTTCTTATTTCTTCTTCCCTTTTTTTTAAAACCTTTTCCATCCTTTTAAAATCTGGTTATCCAGTTTGCACTTATAAAAGAAATAATTATTCAAGTAAAATTGCAGTAATTTGTTTCAAAATAATCTGTTGTCAAACCGCTAAAATTAGGCCAGGAAAAAAAAAAAAGTAAGAACATAGCTCAAGGAGAAAACCAAGACTTTTATAGCAAATAGGCTTTCCTTTTCTTCTTCTAAAATTACCTTAAAATCAGCATCCCTCATGCTTACTTCTCATCTTTTGGGAATATTCCTTAAAATTTGCAGAGCCTCAGGAAACTTTTACAGAAAGATCCAAACCAGCTGTTATTAAGGTACAACTTTTGACACTCTCCAGATACCAGAGGCAAAAAAAAGAAAATCAGACTAATAATAAATGTAGGGGAGGGAAGGGAGCAGTGTGGGAAGGGCAGGAAATTTGGTAGATGCTTGCCTGAAGGAACTTTGCTGTAGCACTATTACACTCTCCTGCAGGCAGTGAATATCTTTTGTTTTGGGTTTTTTTTCAGACTTTTCAGTATTCTTCACTGGGATTCAGCTTGCAGGGAAAAAGAATTTCCTTGCAAATTCCACCTGCAGGTTAAATGTAATGCTTTTAGGACTAGAGCTTTCATTACAGAACTCTCAATACTAGCTGCCTCACAGGTGAAATATTGAAGTTAGGACAAAATATGTTGCTTCCATCCATATTCCTGACCATCAAAAGCCCTAAGCTAGAACATAGGCAGGAAGGAATTCTCCATAGGAGCAAAAGGAGAACGTTACCACTAGCAAACTTATTTTACAGGTTTTCATCCTGCTAGTCAACCTCTGAATGATCTCTCTTGACAGAAATGTTTATGTGGTTGCATTTTGTTTTGGAAATGATGCATACATATTTATTAATGTAAAAGAAGAAAAGAGCAGCTCCAGGAAAGTCTGTCACATCGAGTTAAAAGATGTCTTTAATTATTTTCTTCTATCAAGGAACATTTTTATATTTAGAAACAAGCTAATTACATGTACTGTTTTGTAGAACACAGATGGCAAACTCTTACCTCCTTCTTGGTAAATTCTGGTGGATGGTCATTTTTGTCATCAATAAGAATAGTGGCAGTTGCTGTGCCAGTTAGTCCCACGTCAAGACCGCCCATGTCCTTAGCTTCTATAACTAGCTCGTATTTCGGGGTTTCCATAGTCTGAAAAAAATAACAGAAAAGGAAAGGTTAAAAAAAACCACAACAGATTACACACTAACTTTAATTCGCACTAAAATAATAAATTGCAAAATCCAAAATGTAATTTAGCCTGATAAAACACAGCATAGAAATGGGTCTGTTATCACGGTGTTTTACCAAACAGCACAGCTTTCTATGAGCTTCAGCTGCTACAATGGAAACCTGATTTGGAATACAGTCTGAAGGAACACAGGTGAATATTGGTAAACAGTACATAATCTATCCTGTAATTTAAGGAGATTAGGAAAGAGGAAAGAAATTAAAATATACCTGCTCTTTAAGAGTAAGCTCTCACTTCAGTGCACCAATATTTAGCAGCTTGTTTCATCAGTGTTATGATAGGTACATAATTAAATACTAATGTCACAATCTACATATAAATTCACTTTATTAAATCGTATTCAATCTGTGTATTAACATTTAAAATGGTAATCTAACTTTGCTTCAGTATAAGAAACAAGAAAGCAGTTTCTAAAATGGGCAATGGCTGCCAGTTATTATATGAAGCAAATGTGTATAGTAACATTAACAATTTACATCTATAATATCCGATTCCTATAACCTGGTTACTTATCTGACTGCCTAACCAGACAGCACAGGTCCATAGCAAAAGCCATCCCTAATTTCCCTGCCCTGAAACACAGACATAACCTGGAAAAAAATTGTGGCCACTGCTCTGCAATGGGAAGGTTACAGCATTTCTAATTCACCTCTCTTGCATCGGGCATGAAAGCACATCTGTTTGTAAGCTGGACAACGGGGCAGTAATACATCCCATCAAAGGGAGCTATTATCAGCATCAGAACCTGCTCCCATGGAACTCATAGAGAATTTTGACGTGGATTTCACTGGAGACAAGACTGGGCACCAAATTAAAATGAATATTTTCTCCATTCGTATGGCTGCCTTATATGGAACCATCTGCCCAAAGACCATATGTGCTGCATCATCAATGGAGGACACAGATGGGGAAGTGCTGCAGTCACCTTTAAAACTATATGGTAAGACCATCACGTGTGCTCAGGAATGGTTTTTCAAACCTTCCTTGAAAAATAAGTCTGGATCTCAGGGACAAAGTGACATAATGATGCCAGAAAGGGTGGCTAGGGCACCACTGCTAGACAGCTTTTTTAACCTCAGACCTTCTCTATCAGCTGTTTACAAGAGCCAAGGCTACACAGCTTTGACTTCACTCATCCTATGTCCTTCACCTAAAACTTTTCCAGAGAATTAACATGCAGGGAGACAACTGGTGTGAAACTCCGTATAACACCACAGCAATCTCTGTCTACCATCGTACTCTGCCTTATAGAGCACAATCAAGGAAGCTGAAGTAGGGCTTATCCTATAGGAGAGAACAGAATCATAGAACAGTTTGGATTGGAAGGGACCTTAGCCCAACCCTCCTGCAGTGAGCAGGGACATCTTTAACCAGATCAGGTTGCTCAGAGCCCCGTCCAGTGCAACCTTGAACATTTCCAGGGATGGGGCATCTACTGCTTCTCTGGGTGACCTGCTCCAGTGTTTCACCGCCCTCATCTAAAAAATGTGCTCCTTATATCTAGTCTGAATCTACCCCCTTTTAGTTTAAAACCATTATGCCTTGTCCCACTGCAACAGGCCCTGCTAAAAAGTCTGTCTCCATCTTTCCTATAGGCCCCCTTTAAGTACTGAAAGGCCACAACGAGGTTTCCCTGCAGCCTTCTCTTCCCTGGGCTGAACAACCCCAAATCCCTCAGCCTGTCCTCATAGGAGAGGGGATCCAGCCCTCGGATCCTTTTTTGTAGCCCTCCTCTGGACCCGCTCCAATAGGTCCATGTCCTTCTTGTGCTGAGGGCTCCAGAACTGGACGCAGGGCTCCAGGTAGGGTCTCACCAGAGCAGAATAGAGGGACAGAATACCCTCCCTGACCCTGCTGGCCACGTGGCTTCTGATGCAGCCCAGGATATGGCTGGCTTTTTGGGCTGTGAGTGTACATCGCCAGCTCAGGTCCAGTTTTTCCATCCACCAGCACCCCCAAGTCCTTCTATGCAGTGCTGCTCCCAATCCATTCATCCCCCAGCCTGTACCTCACCATCTAAAATTTTAAGAGACTTATTTCTCATCTCAAGCTTAGCAAAGCAACCTCTCAGGCCACCCAATCTTCTCTGTAGCTAAGTGATTTGAAAGCATTCATTAAACAGCACATCATGCACTTTCCTAGATACATCACAACACCTTTCTTAAAGCACGTGTAAGAAGGAGAACCCAATTCCTTAGCACTTAAGATCTTGAAGCATTTTTAGGCCATGAGAGAAGCAACCATATCAGTTGCTCATCAGATCAGCTATTATGAAGCAATATATTTGCATGTAAAAATCAATGAGTCAAGCCAGAAGAATATATTTAGTTCTAAAAACATATGGACTACTAGAAAATCAGATGCCACTGCCACTTAGGGAATCCTAAGAAATGTATTTCCTTAAGTCTTACAACATTATTGCATGAAATTAATCTCAGAATACAGCAAACCCGGAACAGGATTTTTATTTATAACATCATATAAATATATGCAAAGAAATATTACTGACATGTCTCCAACACAAATTCAGATTACAGAGTGGAACAAAATTTACAGTTTTCATATATTTATTTTCAAAAATGTTTTCAATGTATTAAAACCTTCTTCCTTCCTCTCCTCTCATGCTTCTTTCCCCTCTCCTACATGCAACTTTTTCCATTATTTTGATTAGGAAGTTGTTATTATTGTATGGAAAACTTGCAAAGCCATTTATCACTTCATGTTTATAAGCCTCTTTGCCCAGAAAGAGGCCCATTTTTACACACAAATTGGCCTTTTTTCCTTTGAAAACTGTGCCATTTTCTATTGAAAGCAAGCCCATTTATGCTAGAAATTGTGTCTACTGCAGCAGAAATTTCTGTGACAGGAGTCCAATGTTTAAGCTCGCAACGGAATGTGAAAAACATTGAATTTTGAGCAGTGTTTCATATCATTATGAATACTTCACACTTTCCTGCTATGCAGCACTTTCTACATCTAGTTCTGTCACCAAATATTTGCTTTGTTAGAGAAAGCAACTCCTAACAGATCCAAACCCGAGAGCAGAGGCATGTTCCCATCAGATGCTCTCTTTACACTAGGAAATTGCTTGTAAAAGGACATTTTTAGCATTTCTCATACTTCTAAGCCCAGTTAGTTCCAGCACTAGTAGCAATTATTTGGAACTGTGTGATTTATCCCACTACTGGCAAATCCTGGGGCACAGGAGCGGGGATCTGTGGACACAGCATGGGTCCCTGTGCTCTTGCTAGCCCCGTTCCTCTGCTGGTGACACTGGGGAGGGCCAGGGTCTGCGCTGGGGGCACCCCCCAGGGTAGGGACTGCACTGCGAGCCAGTATGGCAACTCCTCCTCTCTTCCCTCTTCACGGAGCTCAGATCTTTTACCCCAGCGCGGTCTCTCCCCACACTTGCTCCCACCTTATGAGAAATGAGCGGTCCCGGAGGGGGGCAGCAGAGGAGAAAAGCAGCCTTCCTTCACCTTCGCCATCCCTGCCACACTGGGCAGGTTAGGGATAAATGCAGTACCCACCATTGGAAGCAGTCTGGAACTCCACAGCCACTGAGACTCATGTCCCACCAGGACGTTGCTTGTCACTAAATCCCAGTCCCCTGCTTCTCAAAAGCAGTGGCCCCAGCCCCTGAAGCACGCTCTTGCAAAAACAATCCAGTTATACCCATTTGGACAGGGAGATGTTAGCAATATAAATATGTAACAACTCTCAACAAAGTGGATCTACAGCTAAATGGATAATAGATTATTTTAATAAATGAACATTAAGTCGCTGTTTGTGTGGCTTATTATTTATCAACTGTGACTTTGCGAAGTGTAACACTGTGGAGAGGGTTTGTATAATTACAGCAGGAGAACCATTCATTTCCCCATAAATTTCCACTCTAGTCATTTAGCCACGGCAGGGGTGACACTGGCAAATTGTTTGGTTTGCCAAGGAGGTGAGCTGTGTCTTGAGTGTTTTTTCTTTGAAGGTCCCCCCCACCGCCATTCTCACCAGTGTTAACATTCCTATCAGATTTCACTCCCCTGCTGCCTGGACATAACTGGTTCAGCACTGGTAAGCAATGAGAGGCCAGAAAGACACTTTTTCAGATTTCAGAGTCCTGACAAAACCAGCAGGATCTAATCACAACAGAGGGAAATAAACAGTTCAGTGCAGATACACACAGGTGGAACAAACCAAGTGATTACTTTTAGGTAGTGCTGAATGAAACCAGATAATGATGGTTTTCTGCTGAGTCTTAATTTTTTAAAATTTCCTACTGACAGAATAAAATACTATCAGTGACTTAAGAGAAGCAGCAAGCCATGGCTAGTACTTCACACCGCAGCAGTAACAGTCCAAGACTTGCTATGGGCTATCACTTGCAGGCTGTAAGGCATTCACGTGCCCTTTAAATTCAGCTGGAACTGACAGCATCTTCAGTACAGTAGAACTCAAAGTGGAAGGTGGAAACAAGTGGAACTACTTACATGACTATAGGAAAGGTTTAGGACCCTTAGGTGACCATGGGTATTTTCAAACATGTCCAAGTCCTGAATTTCCAGTTATGTACATGGACTCTTTTATCCTTGGTATTGCTAGAACAACAACAAATCCCCTCTCCGCAACTCCAGATGTCCAGAGCTTTTAGAAGTATGACCAATGTTTCTCCCCTTGTTTATTTATCTGGTAAGGAAGTGCAATTACTCAGGAAATTGATGTTTTCACTGAGGCCTGGCTTTTTCCCATCATTTAGACATTCAAATTAAGTGTCTACTTTATTGGAGCATCACTGCCACAGAGTCAAAGGAGAGAAGCCTCTTCCGTATTTGTCTGCACCGATGATCTCAGGAGCTCAGTGCTCCAAAGTGCATGCACCTTGGTGCATGCCTAAAGCTGGCTGAAGATCTTAATGCCTTGATAAAGATCACAAAAAGTAGCACCAAAGCGAGGAATAAGAATCTCATTCTGGCACTGTATTAAAGAAGCATATCCTCACAGTGTGTGATTAGTTGTTTATCTAGATTTGATGGCTCCGGTAACCTTAACCTTTGGGTGTGGGAGGAGGTATGAAAAAAATCTAGTTTTGCTTAACTTCTGAAGTTCAAAAATTTCAGTCAGCCTTTTTATTTGAATATAAAGGAAAGTAGCATAAGTAATGCAGATTCACCAGAAAGAAAAGCGTGAGAAAACTCCTGTAACAACGACTTCTTTTTGCCTTTGACACCTGGAGCAGTTATGACTAAATCTAATCTCTGAAGTTGGCATATGGATCACACATGTATGAAAAGCACTTCATTCTGGCTGAAAATTGAAATCCTGGTCACTGTTAGAGTCAGTCAGATACAATGTACATTGGAAAGCCTATTTACTAAAATAATGCTTTCTGGTTTTCCAATATAACTATCTAGTTATTTTCAGAACATAATATATTTTCTGGAAGGACACACTATGGGGTATTTGTAAATCCATTTGTGATGCTGAAGCTAAACTAAGAAGAATTTGGATGAAGGATTAATCTTCTTTGTAAACATGTGAAGATGGACTGGATTCAGAATTTTAGGCTATTTTAGTCTTTTATTTAATCTCTAATTCAAAGATGTTCAAACAGGAGTTCAACATATTTTCTTGTAGATCTTCACAAGGTTGTTTTTACTACCAGTATTTAAACTATATTTAGGGGGGTTGAAAAAGAATTATTTTGGCAAACATCATTTTTCCCTTTTGTATTTATTCACATCATCAGCCTGCTACCCAACTCAGTATATTTTGTAGTTTCCCGTTTAGTGAATTTTAGGATCCTGCTAAGGACATCAGGCTGTGAATCTCTGCCTTACAGCCACGCCCAGCTAAAAGCTGCAGACAGGCACCAAAGTCTGGAAAGTAACAGGACTCCAGAAACCATCTCTTCAATGTTTCCTCCCAGCTGGGTGTCCCCCGTGAAGTGCCTTTGGCTATGTCTTCATCCAATGCTCTCCAGTCACTGTAAGACACCTATGAATTGCATGTCGAGAAAAGGGCACTCTTCATATCACAACACCCAAGCCTTCACTTGGTGCTTCAGTGCTTCATCCAAAAAAAATAAAAAAACGGGGAGAATAGAAATCCCCAAATTCACATACAGTACTCGGCTGCTAAGATCAAAAGAAATACTGTTTGGGAAGCAAACACTGTACAGAATGTTCAAAACTCTTGTAAGGGTTTTAAGTATCCTTTCAGGCTATCTTAATACCTATTACCAATAGAGAGTTTCTTTACTTTTCATGGATATTAGCATTTTCCATAACAATGCAACAATGTCTCAACACTTGTATTTATAATTCTGTTTATAAACCATGTATTCATGCATAATACTATACCAGTAGTGTGCTACCGTATCATAGTTGTTATTAATGCCTTTATAATAACCAGAATGAAAAATTCTTAGGATTTAAATAATTTCAGTTCATGCTAAATAAATGCTTATGTTAATTTAAGATAATAATTGCATATAGTAGGTACTGAATATGTCCTATTAAGACATAATCAGTGTTCTTGTTGAGTAACAATATCAACACTGAATCTTAACATTGTTCCAGAGTATGCTGTCAGGATTTTGACAAATGTAGAATAAAAAAATGAAGCAATGTGACTATTAACAGCCCCAACAGACATAATGCTTTTATAATTATAATATCAGCATTTATTTTAAATGCCAATTGCTGCTGTGTAAAAGGGCAATATACACAGAGGCTTTGCATTCAGAGCTTGAATTACAGTTTGATGAACACAAAACCCCAAATAATTTTGTAACATAAATCCTCTCTAGCTCACCAATTTCCAGTTTTTTATATCATAAAGGAAGGTCTACAGTTTAATCACGGAAATAGCATACTTCTGTTATGAAGAAAATCAGTATCTATTTACTACCCACAGAAGACATATAGTTCATAGGTATATCTGGAAGCAAAAGGAAGACTAAATTTTCTCCTTCAGCAGTTGCTGTTAAAAAAAAGGAAAGAAATTGCTCCAAAATGCTTGATAAAAATAGGTTTCCTGGCCAGAGATATTTGTTTCCCATCAAGACAAAATCTGTAACTATTTAATACATAGGATGTATAGGATCAAGATTTTAGTTCTTCATAATGCTGACATAATTATAGAACTGATACATACAGATATGTTTGTTATATTTTACACAGAAATACAGGGACTGTATGTGCAGGTTTGCAATATTTTGTGTAAAATTATCTGTTTTGACTGATATACAAATTAGAATTTAGAGTTGCCATTGAATTTGTATCACTTTGGAGAAGGCTGCCAACTATGACGGGGTGACAAGTGCTCCTTCGAGAAACATCAGAAATCTGCAGAGAAAAACTAGTCGTTTTGCGCTGACCCACTATAGAAACACGTGCATCCCAGCTCTTATATACAAGCATCCCAGTATTTGTGCAGATATTGTCTTCACTTAAGGGAGCATCCTTACACTGAGAATGTTACTAATAAGGAATTTCTTCTTGGGTAGAGATCACCAGTTTCTAGGACAGAAGAGTGGAGCAGAACAGTGGACAGAAAGCTCCATTTAGTCTGAGATATTTCCATTTAAACTATTATTTTTAGTTAGTCTACTACAAAAAATAAGCCCTGGAAAGAGAACAAATATTCAGTATTGTAAACAAAATCCTTAATTATCATAAAAGATATAACACCACTGAAGTTAGTACCCCTACACTGATTTTTACCAGACAAAGATATTTCACTAAGTATAATTTGTGTGGAACAGAATGGCATGTTGATCTGCAACAGCTACTCACTAGATGCTCACGATTTGGGAGAAGAAACATTTTCTGTGTCCGTTGTGCCAGCAGTATAAAGTACTATAATAATTTTGAATAGCAACGGAGAATAAGAATCACAATGTCCCAGGGAAAATGCTTGCTGTCAAATGTCATTAAATCATACTTTTTTTTTTTTTAAAACACAAGCTATGTTTCAGCTTTCCTTCTGGACCAATGTATGCAATTTCTTTTTTTTTTTTTCCCCCCAAGGAAAAAAAAAAAATCAGTTGTTCCTCATAATTAAACAGTACTGCAGAAACCTTTCATTCCAGTGTGAAAGCATCAATTATTATGTAACTTCTCTTGCTGATTTTAGACCATTTAATCACTCTCTTATTACTGCATACTCAGAGGTGTCGGGAGATGTCAGGAACATAACTACCGCACTCATCTCACCTATTGTCAACAGCAGACAATAGCTATAGCGAGGGTCTAGTCCCCAGCACTAGGTCTGAATAAAGAGAACTACGTTATAGTTTATATGCAACTACAGGCCCTGATATATGCAAACATTCCCTTCGTGTTTACGTGTCACTAAGACTGTCATTACTGCTATGTCATGCCAAAGATTGTCCCGAGCTTAAAGAACGCGTATAACTGTGCTTGCTAGATCCGAGTTCCTCCAGGCTCTGTTGTATGGCAGTCCAACTCACCACCTCATGCTTGCTGGAGTTTGCACACCCTTCCTGCAGCCGCAGACATGCCCTTTAGGAGATGAAGTATGGAATTCAGAGGGAGGTGGGTTTGGAGGCTAAGGTAGCCATAAGCTTCTTTTGGAGCTGCTACACACAAACATAATCTGGCCATGAAGCCTGCCCAGGTTGGAGCATCCTTTCCATTATCCATAATTCTCCACAGCTCTGACTTTTCACAAAGTGACTTGCTGCCCTAACACACCTTTCCATGTGCTGCGTATTCCTAATGCTAGCATTTCACCTTTCACAGTGCTTGCACCAAAAAGAACCCTCAACCCTTCTTGTACGTGAAGCGCCAGTATTCTGCTAGCGTGGTCCTTTAAGATAGTACCAAAACATTGCTGAAACCATGGCATTACATCTATTTCTTATTGACTATATACCTACCAGTGTTTATATTCTGATTTTTGGTGCTGGATGGAAAGCACTGTATGTTATTCACATTCATTAATTGCACCCGGATAAGACTATTGATGGAGTGGGTGGCAAATAGTTTCCCTGATGCTTAACACTTGCCAAGCCTTAACGTATTGAACACTGCACCAATGCTGATACGCACAACCTCCCAAAGACTTTTTCATTAAAATCAGAACACATGATCAGAAATGTTAACGGTCTGACTGACGGGTGTAGGAGCCACCATTCTTCCCAGTTCTGATTAATGCACTTGCAAAGGAATATTGAAACTACTATACACTCTGCCAATTTATACGTAATTATTTTTACAAAGGTAACAGTTTGAACAGAGCACATCAAAAGAGCTTTGTCTCAGAATAAATAACTGTCTGCATCAGCACACCCTGCTGGATGAGGGAACGCAAGGTGCAGTTCTCCTGTCTGAACTGGACATTCAACCTGTTGTTTCAACCCCTTCAAAAAGCCCTAAAGCTCAAGCTAGCTGTCAGGAGCACTCAAGAAAAGAACTCCCTTCTAAATTACAGATATTTATTTCAACAAAGCTTTTTTTTTTTTTTCAAATCACTGTGTTTCTGTAACAAATGCTCATTTCGACAAATCAATATATTTCCATAAAAACTGTTCTCCTGTAATACCCAATCAGCTCTATTTGCAGTGTTAATTATATATTTCATTTTAACAGTCACAATTTGCAATTCAAATAAGCCACAGACCAAAAGATATTTGCCGAAAAAATGTTCAAATAATTTTCAGCTATTAACATATTAGAGTTGTACAATCTGTTTGCAGACAATTTGTGAAGAAAAGGAAGGGCAAAGTTGTTCTAATAAATGATTAGTTGCAAATTATTGAATCATTCTTATATCTGCCGTAGGTAGAAATGAGTCTATTTAAATCCAAAAACATAAAAGGAGAGACAACTTTCTCCGACACAGTAACCTACCATGGTTATCAGTAGAGACAGCTTTTCAAATATCTCTGTATTAAAATACCTCTGCCAAGAGAATTCCCTATGTATACGAAGGGTGTAAAGGTCACATCATAAGGATCAGTACACAGAGATGAGGGAAAGTGTTCTGCTGTAACTTTAAGAGAGTAAAAAAAATCATGAGAAACCCCCAAAGCATTCAAGCCTAAAAAGATCCTCAGCCTAGCATAAATCAGCACAACTCCACCATCTTTAAATGGGCAACCCAAGTTTATTTACACATTTACTAAGCTATAACTTACCATGTTTATGAATGAACACACATATATGCTTTCATAGCACAATATAAGATGCTCGTCTCTCTTGTATAACTGGCAGGTTCCCATGGACTCACATTTAAACCAGAGCAGAACTAAGTGCAAGTGGCTGCCTTCCAAATCATCATGGTACCAGACCATGAGAGCCCAGTGTCCCAAAACACACACTTTGAAAAAAAAAGTCCCCAAATTCTTCAAAACCAGAGGATGAAGGTAATATTTCCTGCCCTGTTGCAGTTATAATCGTATTAGAATTAGGGAAATCTTGTTCATCAGTAATTGCAAGAGCGTGCCTGTGTTTGCACAACACAGACTCTGGAAACTAATGAGAAGTTCTAGGTGTTTAACCTGTTGGGGGGGATCAATCCATAGTATAAATATTTCATACAACAGCAATAACATGCAGCTGGTCAGCACTCCCCTCTGTTTACTGGAAACAAATTGCTTTCCTAAATGGTGTGGACAGCAGCCGATGTCAGTTCTCAGGGATCTCATTGATAAACACACATTATACCTGCAGCCCTGAAACACGGGAATCCTTCACTGAGCAAAGAAACAAAAGGCTCTGCTGAGCATGCTTCTCCATGCTTCAATTTGCTCCTCCTTGAGTCTGAATCAGGTTCAAGAAGCCCTAAAGTGTTTCCTACAGGCTTGGGAGGAGGATATTGAGCAGTTCCAAAAGGTAAATACTCTCTTTCATGAAAATGCATCCCAAAAAAGGAAAAAAGCAGGGGGAAGAAAAAAAAAAAATACTTGGAGTTTTTTATTCTTAAGTTGCCAAGAAGTGGGTCTGAAACAAGACAGAGGTAAAACTTGAGGCAGTTCAACCAAAGCTTATTCCCAACACCTCTCTATTCTCACAAAATCAGCTTTGAACCAAGCAACAAACCAAGAGCACAGCTTAAATCCCGGACAGTATTGGCCTCTGCACTCCCACTCATCAGGTATTAGCACCCATTTTTGAAGGAACGCTTTGCATGAAACTAAGTGAAAACTAATGCTGATTATTTTATTATCTGCCACCATCAAGCAATCTATGATCTCACCAGAGCTGAATTTAGATTAATCAAGTTTATAGCACTGAAGGCTGCCTGGATACCAATGCAACACTTACACTAATCTACCTCATCGTTCCAAGACACCACAGACCCATACATACAGTGGCTCTTTTCTTCAAACATCAAATCCTAGATGGATGTTCAGGCAAGTCAAATTCATTTAAATGTATCTAATTGACAACAGCACTCCCAGAGAAAGCTGCTTGACCACGTGCCCATGCAGGGTTTGTCTATGCTGTTGCTCCAGCGCTGATCAGGAAAGACCTTTTGAAGGGAACTTTCCCCGCTGTTTACACTTACTACACTCCAGTTTGCATCACTGAGAGTGTGGCAACTGGGTATCTTTCAGCCAAAATTCAACTGGAGAACACGCCCTGGGCATCACCTAATTCTTTCCAGCCACCAGTGTGATTCAGCACGGGGACCAGACTAGAGCTGTCTGAAGTGAAAAACTGCAGCCTCCAGTACGGCTGTCAGGTCCTCGGCATGAACTATTTTGCTCTACAAGTCTGCTTCTACTGGTCTACTCTATCTGCTAGCACAGAAACAGCTTTACAACCCACAATAAACTAGTCAACTATGGAGTCTACAGTATCTGACTAGTGACAGGACACTCTTACCCTAGACCAAGCAAGGATACAACAGCAGGAGCAAGAACCGATAGATCCCCCGAAGTTCCAAGGGCCGAGATGCAACAAGAGCGTGGCGGTCACCAGACAAGGATGAACTGTCTGATAAACCATCTGACAGGACCTGATACAGAGGCTTTTCAAGCAGTCCTTCATCCTGACCCCCAAACAGCATCTCCTCATCTACAAAAGCTTCATGTCACTCCTGTGCCCAGGTTACACTGAAGAATGTGAACAAGGCCGTTTGTTTGCTAAGGTCTGTGACTGATTACTGGGAAACAGGTTTCTTGAGGATCTTTGCACAGCAGCTGAAAATGAAAGTTTTCCTTGAGTTTCAATTTATAATCATCTAAACCAATATTCTCTGCCTAGGTAATAAAAGATAATAAGTTTTATGATACCTCCCTAATGCCAAGTCTTTACATAATCTGTTATCAAATGAATCAAAATGAAGCTTACTGGGTTAACGTCAGAAATCACATTCTCACAAATTAGGTGCACTTAGATTATATTTCCCTCCATAAACATTCCAATTCCCACAACAGAAAGCAATGTTATAAAGGTCAGGATGGAAATTGTGTTTCTGCCGTGTAATCTGCTTTGCAAATTTGTACCAGTGGTCAAAATGCCCAGAAAACTCAATTACTGACTTGCTATGACAACCATGCATCAGCAGACCTAGGCGGACAGAGGTTATTTCTAAAATTAGTACCCTAATGCAAAAAGCATATTCTATGATTCCAGATGTACAACCTTTGCCTGATGTTTATATTGTTAAATATTAATGGAAGCACTGTCTATTATTTCAGGCATATATCCGGAACATAATATTCTAGTTAAATGGGTGCATCCTAAGTTGGAGGGGAAAAAAAATCCCCCCATGTCCGTTTGAACCACGTACCATTTAGATGTGGTATTCTAATCAAAATAGTCATCAAATATTACTTTTAATCACTATTATCATTTTTCCTTTAACTTTAATTTTTTATGCAAATCTTATTTTAGAGTTTAGTGTTCTATTGCCAGTAATAATTCCAGGTAGCTTTTGAAATGAAGGACCCTGCTGAGAGTGTAATGAATCAGTAAATGATACCAGCTTTGCCCATGGACAAAAACAATTCTAGTGGATGCATTTATGCTCTCGTTGGGTTATACCCGCAGAATATAAATTGATCTAATTCTAAATCATCCAAGGGAAAATGATGTAAAATGGATTTCAATTACACTATTGCCATTTTACAAAAAAGCTTATCACACCATGGGGTGAAAAATCCACCCCTCCATAGGATTTACTTTCTGATGAAAGACGTAAGAATGGAATTTTCCATTTAAAATTTCTCCAGTCAATTGCATTCTTTTCTTGCTTAATCCTACATATCTTTTTATCAGCTTCCTTTCATGATAAAAAGTAATTAAATGCCTTATTTGGAATTCCTATACTTTCTGCTTTGGTTAGTAAGTTCTATTCTTGCTAAACTTTCATAATCCTTCTTACATCTTCCAAGAGCATCCCCCAACAAAACAGGTTCCCCCCCCCAAAGTCAGACTTTGTTTTCTTGCAACTAGACCAAGACTTCTTATTCTCACTTTCAGATTTAGTCTGTCAGTGCCTTGTGAGGATTTTGTACTATAGTAGAGTTGGTTTTGTTGAAAAATAAAGGTCATTAACTTGCTACAGGTTGCTCCTTCTATAAGTTTTTGTCTGTGCACTAGAACTGAACACAGTTTCTTTCTATAAATCAATCTTCAAAAGCTTTTCATATTCACTATAAAAGAAAGAATAGATTTCAAATTCACTTGTTTTATTAGCAATACCAAGATACAATCTACTTATAGTATGAATTTAGTGTGGTGACCTAGAGAAAACCAATAGAAAACAGACATAAAAAAGTGTGGGAAGATCATGCATGCAGAAGAATTTTCCTTTCAAGGATTTTGGAAGATTCAATAAACGCATAGCTCTCTGGATGAACAGATGATCTCACAAAAAGGCATAATCATCAGAACCCTAGCAGATACTTGACATAAAATATAGGACACATTGCTCAAATAAATAGGAAATAATACTGAGGTATAAACTTGGCTTCCCCTCTGTATAATCCAGCAGCTGTAGGTTCTCCTAAATGTTAAGCAGTGTAGTTTTCTGCCCCAAAATCTTACTCAAAACTTTGTCTCAGTGAAATAAATTTTGCTTTATAGGAAGTACATTATATTTTTTATTCGTTGCAATGCCACAGCTATTTGTTAAAAAAATTTGCATGAAGTAATAGCATTCTCAATAAGTACATATTTGGCTAATTTTGTCTGCTTTCCCCCCCAGAGTATCACCATAAAATATTTATATTGGGTTCCCAAGGACCTGTTATCCTGGTCTTCCTGTTCAAGGAAATATCCTGCACGGAGGTCTGAGATGTGACAGATAGGGGAGGCTTACGGTCACCCTCCCCAAGAGATCTGCAAAGTTAATGGGAAAGTTCCCTTCAGCCCCAAGAGGTCTGGGTGACCCATGCACGTGGGAAGCAGACTGTACAACTATTTCCCCAGGTAGAAACACTCAGTGATGCAGTCTTCGTTTTAATCATTTGATCATTTTAATCAGGACACTGCACTATCAAAGGTCCTAAGAAATCTTACGTGCCCTGCTTTAATGATGAGACATTAGTTAACCTTTTATAATATCACCTTGTTGTAACTGTTTTATATCACATATAACGTAACTCAGTAAAATGTATAGTACTGGTACAAATAAAGTTATAGTAAGCTAAGACTGCACAGTGTATTTTGTACTAAGTATTGTACCAAAATATCCTTCTTTCATGTTACTCAATGTCAGAAATTTCTGGAGGCCTGTTGCTCTACAAAGTGGTTTTATATACAACTTTCCTTCAGGAGAATTCCCAAAACACACTGTAAAGAAAAAAAAAAAATTCTAATTTGCAGAATTAAGAAAGAAATAAAGACAAGAGTTAATGATTGAGAGAAATCCCTATTTTGTAGTAAGGAAGGACAAGCTGCAATTAAGTGAATAACCTCTACCATCACGGAGAGACAGAGGGGAGGTGAATTATATGAGGTAGGATACAACTGGATGTGGGGGTGAGCAGAGGTCAAGGAACTACAATGGAGTGAATCTGTAAAGACTTTTGCAAACTTGAAGTCCCATTTCCAGGCAGTTCTTGTAGACTAAACCCAATAAAATCAACAAAGGAGACAATGGTATGGGAGGCATTGCTAGCAGGAAAAGAAGTGGGAGGAAAGAATTCTTGACTCCCTTGGATAACTGGGAAGGAACATCCATGACATTATAAAAAGAATTTTTCAAAGCTAGAAAGTGCTAAGTTGTAGCTGTATTTGTGGACCTGAGAAGCACTACCATACTGAGATTAGCCATGGGAAGCACTGTGCCACAGGGGCAGTTTTCAAAATCACAATCCTGTCCTGCTCCCCCCATTTCTTGCTATGAAGGTGAAGGATGAGTAGTTTGCTACTTGCCCAGCAGCATATTGTGCTCCATGTGTCTATGGCACACTCTTAAACTGTTCATTTTGGTTGTCTCAGCTCTGCCAAATCCCCATCCATCTGTTTTGGAGAGGTATGTGTGCAGTGCCTTCTTAATCCTGTATGCCTGGAGGCCTGATCCAAGTAGCATGGATGTCTGAAGGGATCCATACATCCTTGTATTCCCCAGCATGGCATTTTAGCATAGCTCATACGGCAGAAGACAGATACAGTACTATAGTACAGATAAATTCTGGCCATAGTCCAAATGTTTTGATAAGCAAGCTTACCCACAAGCAAGGCAAGAGCTTTTAATAGTGTGAAACAAACTGGGTCAAAATCCTTTTAGTGCAGTGCATGTACATAAATGTAATTTTCTATTACTGCCTGACATCTCATAAAGATTTGCGATTATGCCAAATAAATGACTAAGACACCTTTTCAATTGTCTACAGATTAGCACCTTCTGTGTCTACCAGAGGAATGTATGAAACCCTCGATTCATATTTAAAGATGTCCTTCAATGGCTGTTGGACCAATAGTACATTTGATACTGGCCTCAATCAGATCAAGATTTAATTCCTGACATTTCTGCAGGTCCAACATTATGCGTCATTTTGGAATGCTTTGCAACCTTTACTGAATCTAAGAAACTCTTATCCACATAATTAATTTATATGCACAAATCTCCTACTGAAACCAAAAAATGAGTCAGAGTTTCAGGATCAGGTTCATGTCCTGGAACTACTTCAAAACATATTTGTAAAAAGGAAATCAAAGTGGGCATGGCAACTGTAAATCTAATGGGATTTAAATATAATTAATATTGAATACTAAAAATTAGGGTGTATAATCATAACGACAATTCAAGCTTAACAAGAGAAGCACAGTAATGAAAGTATTAAAAGCAATACCCTTTCTCTCTCTCTCTCAAAGCAAGTGTTTGAAACTACGATTTAATAGAAATCCACTGTTTGAACCGAGATTAACAAATGTTAGTCTCATTATAAATTTTAATATTATTTGCATACACTTTATTGAGAGAGGAAGAAAAGGAACAGAGAAATTCCAAATTCACAAGAAAACTGCAAACTAGAATTGAATTTTCTGCTGCCTTAAAAGCCTATCTAGGTTACCTTAGGTTAAACAGATTTCTAGAGGTAGAAAATGCTGAGTTAACATTACAATAAACAGAACTGATTGGAAGGGAGGCTACAAGTAAAACAATTAGCTTAATAAACAGATGGAAAAGGCACTTTTAAAATTACTGCCTTTGTCAAATGTTCAGTTTTTTTTAGTTACTGCTGAAAATGTAAAATAAAAATTTATATTAGGTATAGGTTAACTTATTAAAACAGAACTACAGTAGACAAATGAAATTAAAGCAGAATTTAAAAAATCAGCATCCATGTTTCTCTGTCTGGGAATTCAAAGGCTGGCAACAGATTACCAAGGTAGAATTCAGTTATTTTCCAGTCTTTTCCCTCTCCCTGAGCTCTGCCTTCTCTGCATCTATCCCTGTTTCAAAAATATTTCAAAGACACTGAATGAGAATCTCAGGCATTCAGCCGTGCATCCTGTCAGGAGGGAGAGCACAATGGGAGACAAAAATCGAGCAAGGTTCTCTCTCCATAGGAGCAAAACTGTCTACAGTTCTCCAGGCTTGGTGAGGAAATGCCAAATGCAATGCATGGTTCTCAACTAATAACAAGATCTGCAACACATTAAAAACTATCTATAAGGTCTGAATGTGCTCTGGAGCACGGTGTGCCCCAGGATGGATGTGTTACACTTTCTTGGGACTTAGAAATGCGATGAATTCAGCTATTAAGATCAAGAAAAAGAAAATATTTCCTTAATAAACAACTAAGTCGGCAGTTTGCACAGTCCCAGTGCTTCAGGATGGGGACCACGAGAACAGTGCCATAGGACCTCCCTCATCCCACTGCCTGAAGGTTGCTCCAGCTGAGCCTAGTCTGGAGGCAGACTAAAACAAATATAGTGCAATCGGAGTTTTGCCTAGGGCAAGTTATGCTGTTTGCTTAAAACCCTTTTTTGTGAAGGAGGACCTACAAAAGAGGGTGTCAGAGGGAAATGAGTTCAGACTCCACTGATTTCCCCGGACCTAAGGTCTTGCTCTGTATGTAGGACAGGGTAGGTAAAAGGGATTTATAATATCCACAGAGTTTATCAGACAGGTTCTCTTTTTCAGTGTATTCTGATTCCAGGTGGTGAAGAACAGCCCCAAAGAGCAGCCATTTTAGTAGGCATTCAGATCATTCATCATCCCGAGTGGACCACCGAACCATACCTACACAGAGATAACTCACACCTCGCTATTTGGTCCATAGTGCATAATTCACAATGGAAATTTTCCCTTACAATACTTAGGAGATGAGCACTTTAAAGGAAAATACTACAGCACAAAGAAATGAAAATAAACAGTTTTTAAGGTGCTTTCCAAATAATAGCAAATTGCAAAGTATTTTTTGATCAGTCCTGGAAGAATGAAGGGTTATGTTGAGTTTAATCAATATTTGTGAAATATGGTTCCACAGAATCTAAACATTTTAACCGGAATTTTATATACCTGAGACATTCCTCTATCAATACTCAAACGAGACAGTTGATCATATCTGTTAGATGGAACATAACTTCTCCAAAACCAGCCCTACATTAAAACAGCATCAAACTAACTCTGCCCTTAAAGCTTATTTACAGGTGCCCCGTTTACCAGAGGACAACATATTTGGCCCTGAGAATGTCCAGAGTAGCACTGGACAATTACTGTGAAGACAAATGTTATCCCTCCACATGCAGAAATTAAAAGAAATACTACCATATCTTTGATTTTAAAGTAACTGGTAGCATTTTTGCCAACGATCTCAGAAACAATTGGCTACTAATAAGGGCACCTCCAAATATATTGCTCTCCTCAAGAGAAACTATTGCAGTGAGGACTCAGCCAGGATGGCTTCAGTTCCACTGGGGAAGCTAAACCCAGCAGGCCTACTTCTACCTTCTCACGTATGCCCTGTTGGGCACGTGGGCTGCTAGCGTAAGGCAGCCAGCGCCTTGTAACCTCACATGCTCCGGTTCCGTTCACTCATGTCCCCATGTAGACAAGTCACCAGGAAATGTAATTTGCTCATGATTATAAAATGACATCTCTTGATTACAGGCTAAAAAGGAAGGGGAGAAAGCCTATAAAGAAATCCAGACTTACAGTTAACTCCCGTGTAAGGCAGTTGTATGGGTTCACGTCAATGAACACATTTAGGAAATAACCAGTATTGGTTAAGCAACTTTAAGAGCAGCAAGGGGTTTATCCTTACAAGCGCCTTTTAAAAACAGGATTTCTTTACCCAAGTCTTTCACTAAAGTAAGGATTCAGCTATTAAACAACACAGTATTTAAATCTATGACAGAGCAATATGCTACTCTTACTGTGTGTACCCATCTATTTAGGATGCAGCTTAATAACCAGAAGTAATGAAATGTGTCTTTACATGACGTCCCTGATGTTCACCACAAACATCCATTAACTGGATACAGCAACACCTCCCAGACAGGTTAATTGAAACAATGACAAATGACATGACCAAGGGCACGCCGAGAATCGGCGCTTAGACTTAGAAGTAGTCTGAGAGAGTACCAGTTCCTAGGCCGTAACTCGAATCACTTCCTCTCTCTCAGTTATAAATGAAAAAGATTAAAACTTCCTCCCTATTTTTAAAATGACTTGCACAATTTCCTTGCTTCAGATGGCTGACGTACACATCCCTCGTGTTGCTCCCTTACCTTAATGACCAGCTTGGCTGTCTGGCTGAAATTCTGCAGCCTGGAAGTTTGTGTTCCCCACAAATACAAGATTATGGTAAAAGAAAACAGCATGTATCCTCCAAGTTTCTGCTGGTCACGGCTTCTGTGAGTCAATGGTTTTATTTTTTGAATATTAAAAACTTTACTGAGTGTTTTAGTACAATCAAAAGTTTAATTGCTTTAGGAGCACGCAGAGATGGCAGGCTTTTTTTTAGGTCAAGTCAGTTGCTGACTACTTGTTACTGAGTGACTCTAATTGGAATATTTGCCTCAGAATTTAAAGGCAATAAACTTTGGGGATATTTGCATGGCTAGGTTGGTTTAGGTACATCCTGCCTTATTAGATCTTCTAAGGAATAAATATTCATATGCTTATTTTCCTGAGACTAACTTTAAATCCTCTAAGCCTCTAGAAAGTAGTTTCTACCATTTAATTGCTAACTTTTATTTGATGTGACAGGGCTCTCTGATGATCACATGAAGTTTGACATGTAAGTGTTCCGATGGACGAAATGTTTTTTTGATCCGCTGTTTTTATCTGGAGGACAATGCCTGAGCTTCACTGTACTAGGAAAAGAAACAAGAAAAAGAAAATTGAAATTCTTAAGCCACTTGCCCTAAATTTCTCAATGGCCAAGTGACACATGACTACTTTCTGAAAAAGTAATAAAAATATTCTAATATTAAATAGATCATCACACATACCTGAAAATTATTGTGTGTGTGCCAACCTTTGAAGGTCTAAGGAAAGATCTCTGTTATTCATGCTACTGTAAGCTCTGCATACCTTCCAATTCTTTATACAGAAGGCTTAATGGCCATGGATTATTTGCCTCATTGGTTATGGTGCTAGGAAATAAAACAATGGGAAATATTCATTATAATGCTCTCCTATATTGAACTTCCACTTGGTTGAAGTATTAAAACAAGCTGCAAGGAAAATTAAACCTCAGAAAGAAATGGCAGGTGTATTTATGAATGCAAAAGACAAGCTAAAGGCTCTCTCTCTCTTGGTTTGCAGTGGTTATACTGTAAGCACTTTTCACTATCAGCTTACTGCTCTATCTACCCAACAGCTTTTCATTCACTTCCATTACTAGGTGGCAGCCTAATAACAGAAACTGGGGGCATATGGGAGGTGAGATTAAAAAAAGGAAAAAAAAAAAAACCACCACCATATGACTGGAAAAAATAAAAAAAAGATTCATTGTCATAGTCGGTATTTCAAGAAGAAAGTATTTCAAGAAGACTGATACTGAATTGCATATTATATTTTTTCCTGTGTAATTGCAGAATTACAATATATGCTTTACTACTAAAATTACTGGTTTATGATTAGGTTAACTTCTGTCCAGCAGTTTGTGTTGGCAAATTTGAAGGCATTAATAATTAGAAAATTCAATACACACCAACTAAAGAGTGATCTCAGAAAAAAAATTAATGGAACAAAAAATGTGTCTTAGGCCTATTATGTTGAAAATTTAGCTTTAATCTCTTTGGCAGTTAGCATAGATTGTGAATGACAACATTCACAAGGGCAAAATTCAATGGCAAGCCTTGATTTGGAGGCACATGAAACAACATCTCCGATGGATTTCTTCCTATGATATTCACAGGATCTTCAGAAAGCAGACAGACTAGGTCGGTTGTGGGTAGGGGGAACACCTACCCTTTTGCATTTTGTACAGCTATATATGCCAGCCACAGCCAGAGAGACATAATTAAACCTTTCCTTTTGGCTAAGGCTGGTGGAGGGATAACAGTTTCCCATGTTTAGGTACTGGTTTATCCCAGTAGCAAATCGTGCCAGGTTCTGCCTCTGTCAAGCAGTGACAAGCTGCTAAGCAAGGCAGTCACCTCTCTGCCGCACACATGTGCCCCAGTGAGGGGGTAAAATATTACCTCGTGTGTGTTAGATGTGTGGACAAAGAGCTGACAGGGAAAAGAACCCCAAACCATAGGAGAATCCATACTGCTGTGCTCACATTTGCAACTCCAAGTCAAAAATAGCTCAGTGGGTCCCAACACCATTTTGCAGTGATGTTTCTAAATGGTATCATTATAAAATCAGTGCAAAAGGCTTCTTTATCTATATATATTCTTCAGTTCAATACAGTCACATACTTGAAATGAGGTAATTTTATTAACCGGTTAGAACCACCTTACAGGCATGATGAGTTTTGATTTCTTAAAAACGCAGGCAAAAGCCAGGACAGTGCTGGTTTTGTCATATCTCCTGAGATCAATAAAATTGAGTCTCTAATCCTTTGAAATAGGAAGCAAATTTTAAAGACAAAAGTATGGTACACTTCACTCTGGAAACCTGTCACCCTGCAATGTTACGTTATCAAAAATGCTTCTACCACCTACTCAGGCCTCAAAGTGATAAACACCGTAATTTTTATTGATATCTGCAATTTGTCTAGGCACTACCTTTAGCTCGTTCCAATAAAAATCAGTGTAAAGCTGCATCTCGTCCACCTATAAAAGGATTACACACAGTCACAGTCTTAGACACCATGGCTTCCCATTCAAAATGAAGAAGGTGAAAGAATAAACTCCCCTACAAGTCACAAAGGAGCATGATAAACAAAGCCATCGCTGCTTGAAGCTCTCAACAAGAGAAAAGAGGGATCTCTCAAGAGCAATGCACATGCCTTTTTCACGGCCTGCAAGACCTTTATTCAAAACTAATCAGCCACTTGTCAACTTGAAAACAGGGCAGGCTTTCATATAGATAGGAAGAATCAATCAACTGTCACTAAGCAAAAGAAAACTCGAGCAGATTCTGGGCAGCAATCAGCCCTGATGCAGGACTGACCATGAGCAAAGACCACGTGAGAAGTCCGCATCCTGACATAGTTGGTTCATCTCTGCTTTTTGAACACCCTTGCTCTTCAAGGACAGACTATACAACAGACATTAACCAGCAAGAATTTAGTTTCAGAATCTCAGCTGGTACAATCTTGCACAGCCCAATGGGAAGCAATGACATTGCACAATGCCTGAGGAGGACCCGGCCCTCCTGCCCTCATCTTCAGGAGCTGCTGTTCCATCAGGAAGCAGGAATAGCCGCTCTGGTAACACCAGTAGATCCAGGACTCAGACCACTCTCTGTGCGGACAAGAGCAGGCACTTGGCAGCAAGTGGTTTATATCCATTTCAAGCACTGGGGTTTATTTATGACAACCATGGTAAACGAACTCTTTAAAAACTAGTCCACTGTGGCAGCAAACCTGCACATCTGTTTTATTACCTCCTTCAGTCTTTCTGTGTTAGTGGAGGTTTTCTTTTTACACTTGTACTACGTAGTTTAGGTAACAAAGCCAAGCCTAAACCCCAAATACAGGAAATTAAGATACATAATTTTTGAGAAACATCTGTAATATATTTTGACAAAAACAATATCAAAATATGACTTTAAACAGCACAGAAATATTAATTTATGGCATTATTCTATTGTGAATAAAGATCATAGATTCATCAGTTGATTATAGTTTGCTACATGGAATCAATAGTCTCAAACAGGCAGAATGATCCCTAAAAACCTTACATTATGCTTAACTAAATAGTTAAATATAGGCTTTTAATAAATGCATGTGAAAACTGTGCATTAGATATAGCTGGATATTGATGGTTTGTCAGCCAAATATTCACCAATTACTTTTTTTACATCCTAATGGCCAGTGCTTTCTTCTGTCAATAAGGCACAGCTCTAATTCAGAAATTCTGCCATAGGTCAACGCTGAACTGAATCCACATCACTCAGTAAAAGCGATAAATAAGTCAACTGAAAATATAATACCTCAGACCCTGGTTAGTACATTTGATGACTGCCTCATTAATAATACAGCAAAAAAGCTTCAGGGATTTATGGCGGCAAGAACCGATGATTACAACCTTTTTGAGATTTAAGGGTGGCAAGAAAGTGCCATCAGAGATCTAAGAAGAGCGATAGGGATTTAGTCTTGCTTGCTTCTTCCTGAAGATAACGTTACTTCCTTCCCAGCACTTTTACATTTCATCTTTAAAATAAATTAATATTTTTAAAGGCCAAACTTGTGGTTTCATTTTTCACTTTGACAGCTCCTGAAACGCAGATAGATTTTGTATCATATAGGATATTGCCCTTGTTTTAGTTTAGTCTTCCCTTTGTTCTAGTGCCATACAACAAACCACTGACTTTTCAAATGACCCTGTAAAAACACAGGATCAAAAAAAAAAAAAAAGCTATCCCCAGCTGGACAGGAACATTGCCTTCTCATCTTGAGGAAGCTGGGTTTTGTTCTTATTTTCTTCCTTTCCAGCAGTTCCTTTTTAATCTATTCTAGCAAGAGGCTTAACAACTCAGGATCCTTTTGCAAAATCCTACTGAAGTTTATAATAGTGAAAATTCTTAGCAGTTAAGTTCAAAGGTGACACAGAAAAACAAGCTGCTTGTTTCACCTAAGTCCTTTGACTTTTTCCTGGTTTGTAAGTTGTTTCTGAAGGTTTAGCTATGCCAAAAGGAAAAAGAGAACACAGAGATTCAAGTCAAAATAAAATCAACTGAATCTGACGCCATCTCTAAATACAGACTCCAGTAGACGAACCTATCGTATAAGTCAAGACAGGGTATCCATGAGTTGCGGGAGCATATTACCTCAAAGATAACAAGTGTCCTTATGCGCATCAGTCCAGAGAAGCTTGAAAATACTGCCTAGATAATAGCTTTGATATTTTGAAGAGAATATTATTTTATTTGCCACTGAAAAGGATATCTTGTTTTCATTTTGTGAAAGAGCATGCAGTCTTAAAAGCATTTTTGCCTTCCAACTGCTTGGGTGACCCTTGTGTGCCCAGGGAAAGCTTTAAGAATTGATGAAAGATAACACAACCCTGGCGAGGTATTGAACTGCCACTTGTTTTTTTCTAGAGTTATAGGTAAGGATTCTGCTTCCCAAAAGATGAAAAATTTTTTTATAAGAAACTTGTCTATATATTGCATACAAAAGTGTAATAGAGGTGAAAGTCGGGTTTATCTAATACATGCATCTAATACATACATTAAAGCATTAGCACAAATGTGCTGACTCTGCAGAACGTACAATTTCTTGGTCTAGAAACTTGCTGTCAGTACCGTAATTTTGATTTTAAATTAGCTATTAAATTATCATATGTGGTTTACTAAACAGTAATTAAAACTTAATTTTTATTAATGCTGTGAATATTAATCCATCCCAGGTTCATTTGTTTTATGTAATCCTTATAAAGCAAAACATTACTGCTTTTCTAAAATATTTTTGTGTAACATTTCCTCCAAGAGGGTCCGGAAAAGGCCCCTGTATGTATCCAATAGTTCTCAGTGTGATTTATTTTTGAGAAACTAACACCATGTGGGCTCTAACAGCGTACACTATAATGGTTTTGGGCACCGGCTTATTTTTCTGGGCTGTTTTGTAGACACCAAAGACATGAGGTGAATGTAAAACCTGACTGTAAGGTATTAAAGTGATGGAGTATTAGTCAGTAAAAAGAAAACTTCTCAAACTGATGATTGACTAGGGATGTTTTTCCCGCAGACATTTTACACTCTATAATGAAACCATAATACGAGCATACATTATTCTGTGTCTTCATTAGAGATTTAAACAAGCTGTAACAACACACAGTATAGGCCACAACGTGCACCGCAGAGCTCAGCGGGTGATTTATTATCATCTTAAATAGAAGCAGAATTGGACTTGACACTGCAAACTTTGATTCACCTCCATCAAGACAACTATATGCCACTAATTCCGACATTAAGTAACACTCAGAATACAAATTAATAGTAGAACAATATTTTCCAACTGTTTCAATTTATTCTAAAGCAACAGGCATGTCATGACAAGATAGAAATTAATTAAAAAATTCCAAAAATATCAGGCCAGTATCTGATGTATCAATTGCAAAGTCATTCAGTCGCATTAAGTAGCTAAAAGGCTAGAATTTTATATTGCCAGATTAAACAGAAAACACAAATCAATTGGTGTAGGATGCAACACTGAAAAATTTATGTAGCAGCAGGAGAAAAATGAAGCACAGAGTATTTAAATGTTTCCCCAGGTCACAGAGCAAATTTGTGTCAGCAGATGATTCTAGTATCTTCACTCCCAGGACAAAGCTATAATTGCAAATCTATGCATCTTGGAATAGCTTCTGATTCCTAATACAAAACAGCTTTTTATTTAGCAAAGACACTCAGTCCTTTACCCTACCCTGTGCGGAGATTAAGATGAGGCATGGATATTGGCAGCCAAGGTTTATATTTGGGAATAGGAGGATGAGGAGGAAAAGAGATTTTTACGGTATTGTCATATATTTACTTTAGTGAACACACAGTTCAGGTACTAACTTGAGACTACAAACAAAAAGGAGGAGGAAATGTCCCTTTCAGCAACGGGCATCTTTGCAACTGCTGCTGAACGTTGTGCTTGGAAACACAGAATTACAACGTAGGTAACGGGTAGGATTCAGCAGGGAAGCCAGGCACAATGCACAGATGTCAAGGTGGAAATTCTCTTGATACGTGCCTGTAACTTTGTAACTTTAACACGGGAAAGTAAATAAATCAAAGAGGATTGCCTCTCTCATGGACGGCTTGTGCAGCGAACCTGCGCATACCTGTCCACTGCCATCAAAGTACAGTAGACGCTTTTTTGTTTAATCTCCTTTTCATTCCTCCTTCAGGAACACTTGTGTAATGAAGGGATATTTGGCTTAGGCTAATAACAGTCTTTTTGTCAAGTGATCTCATACTTTGGCACTGGCAATAAGTGAACGGGCAGTTCCAGATATATGAACAATTTTTGAGACTGGAACTGATTGAAAAGACTACCCTGACTTCTGTGACACAGCAGATGATGTTCCCCAGTTCATGCAAAGCTGAGTGCTTTGGACTGTATTTGTTTTTAAAGTTCTTAGACTTTGATTCTGTCAACCATCATTACATAATGAGTAACAGGCACTCTTTTCTTCTTGGGAGGAAAAAACCTCACATTTGTATAAAAGTCAAGTATTAAGAATTAAAGAGATTCACAAAATACTGAAGTACAACTGAAAATATCAAACTTAAGTCCTTTGTGCTTTAAAAATAGTATTCCCTTTCATATTTGTGTATCTGAATTTTACAACACTGCCACCTCATTCCATCAATCTCCTTCCCCTATTTTCTCGCCTCCTACCTGAACTCAGTAATATCTGCCACTGTCTGCTCTGACAACAAATTCCTCTGATTTACTTCCTCTTAATTTATTCACTTTTAAAAAGGGCACAATAAACAATAATGGCCATCTAAAGACCAAAACTGAGGGTAATGAAAATTCAGTCACCAGGAGTGCAAACCGCAGCCTGTCACTAACCTAATGGTGAAAGACTGTTTAAATATGATAAACCTTTTGTTAGGAGTTAAGGTTAAGATTAAATAAATATAATGCCTGCCTCATTTAGGTCATTGGTCTATCATCTACTTTAAGTTATGTGAGAAATAAATTAAACTTTTCATGATCCATGCTGTCAGGAATTCCTTAATGTTATATATAACCATGCGCTCCTCACTCTGCAAAGGCAAGTCTTAAACCTGCACTCATCAGATTATTCCACATTTGTCATTAACTTTAAGGGGAAGAGAGACAGGCTCAGTACTTAGTTGACAGTACAATACAGCCAGTGGTTTCCACAGCAGCACCTTCTGCACCACTACAAAATTATGATTTCTATTTTTTTTTTTTTTTAATATATACCAGCTCAGTTATAAACACTTTGCAGAAGAACTGAACATCAAACCACCACTAAACTGCATTGGCTTACGCAGCCTTCAAGGCAAAGCCCGACACAGATTATTGATCCTAGCCTGAATGTTGCTCCTGCCGCTGCTGGCACTGCTGCTATTTTTGGAAGGAACTGCTTTTCTGCTTGCAGACCTACCAATGAGTCTGATTCATCATTACGCCCTGAGGCACATCTCACAACAACGGAGCTGGGCCAAAAAGCGATCCCAGAGCGTGCTATGACATGGCAAAGGGCAGCAGAGATGTTGGTTGGTGCCCTGTAAGCACTAGGGCTGTTAACGTAGCCCTCCCTTGGGCCTAATCAGCCCTGCCTGTCAGCAGAGCTAATTAGTGGCAGTTTACCAAAGTGTTGATGTAGCGACTCTGTTTCAGTCCCAGCATTAACTTCCTCGTTGCTAGCTCAAAGCTGTGTGATGCTTCAGCTGAATCTCCACTACTGTGTTCCTCCTAAGTTGGCTATTTGGCTGGAATATAATTGTCAACTCACAGAAATTCAACATTTTTTTTTTTTTTTTTTCTTTTCTCTCTGTTGCCCTTCTGAATATTTTGGCCTGGTGGGGCCTTACAAAAGGTGACTGAACAAGTTCATTTTAAGTGGACAAAAGTATACTCAAGAAAAAAAAAAGCAGCACTGCTAACAGCTTCTCGAAACCCCCCCACAACCACAGGCTAGGAGTTCATCTCCTGAGGCTACTGTAAAATGCAATCTTGTCTCAGGCTGTCCTGGCTTACTAAACTTCCCAGCAGAAGTCAACTTCAGGTTACTACTTTAGATCATTTATCCAACACAATTCCCACTCTGCTGCTGCTCCCGTGCTGTATCTGTGTCTCAATTAGGAAGAGCAACTTTACCGTTCCTGGTGTCTTGGTGGCTCTCCAAATTAGCTGCAGCTGCACTGGGCAGTATCTATCATCAGGGACTGTCAGTCACTACTTTACGGCTTCATGGATTCAGAATTTCTTGTTGGTAAAAGTCATCTGCTGCAATATACTTCAAATAAAAATATGCTTGAACTAAGAAACAGGAAGGAGGCAGAAAAATAGAGAGTAAATGGATATTTTTCCACCCGACCAGAAGATACCAATCTCCCATGGTCAGATTAGCCGCCATTCTTGACTATTATTTATTATCATTTTGCTACTTAAACAGGGGGAAAAAAAAATCCCTTTAATATAAAGTACGGATGGAAAAACTGGCTGCTATGAGGATTAGAAGACTGACTGATGTGAATGCTCATATATACACAGGGCATCCAGAACTTGTGAGAAACTAGCACCTCCAGGAAGAACAAAGTGGTCAAAGCAAGGAGTACCTTTTCTCCCTGTCTGGTTTCTTCTCCTATTAGTTGGAAGAAGTTGGTAAGAAAAAGCTAATACTTTGTTTTCTAAGAGGTCTATTTTAAGAACAAGACTTAGGACTAAGTACAAAGAGCCACAGGGCTCTCTTAAAAATGGGTAAAAAAAAAGACAAAAAAATTAAAATTGTAAAGCAGACATTACAGAGGGGTTCGAGCACTTGTGCAAGTACACAAAACAGTTCTTACCAATAGCACAAAACCAATGCTGTGCAATCCTCCACGCAGTTTAGCTGCTAGGATCCTGTGCTTACAAGCAGCCATTCTGCACATCATCACTAACATCTCTCCAAAGACAAACTGTAAGCTTTCCCTTGGTGCTACAAGGTACCGGATTCCTAACACAGAAAATTCTGTAAGACTGGAAGGCAATTACACAAAAAAAATATTTTAGTAGAACATAAGCCAAATCTGAAGCTTGATGTGCAGAAGAGAGTGTGTGGGGGGGGATCACAGGGGGGACAAAGTCTTAAAACCAGCGCACTAACTTACTGAACTTTGTATCGCTTACTCTTACGTCCCTCTCTATTTAAATGATTGTCTATTGAATTGCTCAGCAGTGCCTCCCCATTATGATCTGAATATGTATAGGCACAGCAGGTGCTTTAAAAATAGCTGCAAGTGTCTCTGAAAAAAATATGTGGAATGTATTAGGTTGTTTAGGGGGAACTTTAATGACACCTACAGCAATTTACAGTTGACAAATTTTTATGTTTCTGTGGTGCAGAAATACCCAAAATGAATTATCTTGTTTATCGCTGGGAAAAGGACAGTAATGAAACATGCTAATTTGGAAAGCAAAATTAAATTCCAGTCAAGGCAGTATTCAAGCAGGTGCCATGCGAATCACATTTGTTACACCTTGGAATAACATTCTCCAATATTAAAGGCAGAAAGGTATCACAGGTTCATCCAAATAGATTTAAGTAAGCTCTGCGCAAGACTATGGCTGCAAAAGCCTGGATGCATGCTTCAGGCTGCCTGCATTACATCTCAGTAGGCTTTGCCCATTACATGGTAAAAGGAGTTTTCTCCGTGGGATATCAAGCAATAGCTGTGTCACCAAATAAAAAGCCACACATTCCCAGAACTAGATCCTCTACTTAAATTGGATTCCTTCAAACATATATCATATTAATAATGAACTCTTCTTAAAAATACATTTTATGGCATAAACTAAAAAACTGAAAAGCATCCTCTAAAAATAATTCATATTCTCACAGGAGTATTAATGCTGTTTTGGAATATTTCTGTATGCACTTATGATGTTACCACTTGCTAGCAGTAAATGATAAATGCTCTACTATTTTACTGCTAAGCTCTTTGATTAGGACCTCACAGGTTTAATTCTAAGGAACTGTAATATTAAACCATCTTATGCGAAGGTGATGTGTCACTCTGTTGAGACACATTGCTTTGGATCTGCAGTCCCTCCTGTGGCCACCAATCATCATTTCTAATTATCACTCCAAATCATACAAAGTATATTCCCTGCTATGCACAGAAGGCAGGTGGGTGAGTGGAAATCTATTATAAAAACAGGCCTCCAGGGAATGAGAATTACACTATGTTATTTTTCTTGGTTTTCAAAAAGCAGTGCTGTTAGTTACATCCCCTTGTTCTAGAATAACTTAAAATTTTCAGGGGCATCCCTACGACATGACTAAACGCCTACCCGCAAGAGGTGGCTGTTATAGCACAGAAAGAAGAAAGTGCGTGCCTCAAAGTAGTAAAAAAGTAGAAGAGCACCAGTTACTATAGGATGACATACATGACAAAATGCCTCCATGACAACACAGTTTTTTATCTATAAAGTAATCCTGAAAAAATGTTGAGAGTTTAACAGCTCACATAGCACCTTCTGAGTCTGAAATGAGGATCTCTGTCTCTAAACAACAGACCAGAGTTCACTGTTTGGCCCAAGACTGAACATATTTGATAAAGCTAAGCTAGGAAACACAAGATAACTAGTTGAGAAACAAGCAGACGCTTCGCCTGTGTCAGGGTATATTGCTGTCTGCTTTAATCCAATTTATTAACTCTCATTCAGTATCGAGAGCAGCAGGCTCTTATGCTTCCTCCTGTGCAGCCCCTGGCCACACGAGACAATACTCAGTCTACCTGGGAAGGTGCTTCAGGGTCTTCTTTCAACAACAGGGTCCACCATGCTGTCCAGGGTTTCACCTATATCTGTATTTCCCATTGGCTTTACTTTTCCTATATGCTTATCATAATTTCATAAAGGAATCACAGAATCATAGACTCCTAGGGTTGGAAGGGACCTCAAGGATCACCTAGTCCAACCTTTCTAGGTAAGAGCACAGTCTAGACAAGATGGCCCAGCACCCTGTCCAGCTGAGTCTTGAAAGTGTCCAATGTGGCAGAATCAACCGCATTCACAGAATTATGTGATATGTTGGGGTCCTGGTCCAAGACTGAGATTCCTACATACTAGCAGTAGTAACAGCAAAACAGTCCCAAATACGGAAGAATGACCTGTGTCAAGGTCCAGGTAAGACATGGCAATAAGAACCATGATAAAAGCACCATTTAGGTATGCCTCAGCCATAATGGAGATTGAGACTGGACAACATGATCTGCCTTTGCTAGTCATCAGTTACAAGAGAGTGCCTTCCGAGGGTGTCTCAACTGGATATATTACCTTAACTAACAAAGCCCTGCTGCTGCTTTTGAGCCCTTTCGGAAGGTGCATGTGAATACAGCACAGCTGGCTAGCATGGAGCAGCTAAGCTCCCCGCAGTAAAATGGCTGTAAAGGTTTCTCAGTTTAATAATGGTGAACAGTGCACAGTACTGAGATGAATTAAATCTTACATTGCTCTTATTTATTAATTTTTATATAAAGCCACATCATAAAAGTGCTAGGATGGGGTTTTTTTTGCCTGAAATGCTATAGTAGTGCAATACAAGAAAGGCTGCGTGGATCTTTCACGTAATCAAAGCTATTCCCCCACATGCACCAAAAAGGGCAAGCAATCCATTTCTCAGTAAAGACATAGGAGGACACATAAAGAACTGTCTCAGCTGCAGATGTGACAACAGCAATATTGCGGGTCAACAGTATGCTATACCTTGAACAGGCAGTTGCAAAACCAGTCTTTTTATACTAAGTTTTATACTAAAGAGAAAAGGGAAGTAGCTGGTGAGCAGCAAAAAACTGAACAACTATGGCGTTTTACTTTTTATAGGTCAGGGATGGAGATGGGATAAGAAAATAAGGCTATTTCAATATTTCTTTGAATATCCTAGTCCCAGTTCCTCCACCCTCTTTTTAAGGATAGAATTAAAATACAAAGACCTTCTGGGTGGGAAGGGGAAAAAAAATAAGGCAAAAGAGGAAAAAGTATGCCATTTCAGAGTGAGTTTCTGCTGAACTCTGAAGGGAAAAATCACCAAACAAAATGCAGGAATCTAATCTGGAAAGCAAACTGAACCCATCTAAATGAACTGGGATAAGGGATGGACGTGGTTCAGAGAAGCAGGTGCTCTTGGCACGCTGTCTTTACCCAAAGATGTTACAGGCTCCCAAGTCAGCCAGGCATCAAGGAAGAGACAAAACCATCAATCTCTGAACTTATATTACATATTTATAGCATATTAGAATACTAACTGTAGTAGCTAGAGTAAGGTTTGAGATGTGTGGTGGGTGGGTAGTTAGAGGCTTTTCATTTTTAAAAGAGAAAATTCAGCTTTGGTGGGTGAAATGGCTTTTAAAAAAGCTTGAAAAAAGAAGTTCTTCCCTGAGCACGGTGCACTCTTGGTGGGGATCAATTTTGCTCTCCCTCCAGCAACTTTCACTGCCTTCTCAATCTGTAACAAACTCACACAGACCTCCTAGGTCTCTCTCCCTTTTTCTTCTCCTCCTTTTCTCCATAATCACTGAGGCTTGGCTGGATGTCTGCTCCCTGCTCTTTTTGTGTGTCTCCTGTTGTTCCCTGAGTGAGAGGCTCTCAGCTTGCTGTCTTTCTCTTCTGCCCACACTCCTGATGCCTCTGTTCCCAAAATGAACATACTTTGTTGCTCTCCGCAGAGAAAGAAGAAACCTCCTGTCACTGCTCTCCTCCTGTGGCCGCCGTTCTCCACCCTGCATTCCCGGGATCACAACATGCAGGAGCCAAGACAAGGCAATCAGACGGCATCCCTTTCAGCTGCCAGCCTACCACACTAACAGATCACACTGTTCCCACCCAAGAATAAGCAAATGCAGCAGAAATACCTCCCGTCCCAAGGGATTACTACGAAGAACCTTAAGAATGCTGGAACAAGGAACTAAGAATGAGGGAAAAGAGAAAAAAAGTCAGGGTCAGGGTGAAAAGCAATGTGTGTTAAAGCTGAGCAGCAGTCACGAAGCCACCAGTGATCTTTCTGAATTCTTTTCAAGTACAACTTAATGTGCTGATCACATTTACTTTGAACACGTGGTAGCAAGAAATAAGTATTCCATTCATTTCAAGATACATTTTTCCATTTTTTACTGTAGAAACTACCAGGAACTCCAAAGTATAGGACACAATCTTTGTTCTCATTATAACCAGTTTGTAGGTTTATTATTAAACAGACTTTTAATCAGAAAACTCTGATCTTTCAGGACCGTCATTTTTAATTGGAAAGCACCAGTTTTTATGAAATATGTATCAAGAAAAAATTTCAACACCAATATGGTCTCATTAAAAACAGACTGAGGTTCAAGCCCTTATACAGAAGGCACAGAGCGTGCTTTCCAGATGAATATTTTAACCATGTCACTGTTGGCTTTCATTCTTTAAGAGTCTCTACCTCACCCTTATGCTGATTCAGGTCATCGCTGAAAATAAACAGGACAGGAAAGGTGTGCTCTGTCCTGACCTAATTAAACTTTTCTTAAAATTTCTAATCTAAATTTTCTTCTTTTGTTCTTAATTAAACTTCTGCCTTTAAAGGAACTACAGGCCGGTTAGTCTCACCTCTGTCCCTGGAAAGGTGGTGGAACAACTCATTCTGAGTGTCCTCTCCAAGCAAGTGGATGAAAAAAAGATCATCAGGAGTACCCAGCACAGATTCACCAAGGAGAAATCATGCCTGACCAATCTGATGGCTGGGTAGATGAGGGGAGAGCGGTGGATGTTGTCTACCTTGACTTCAGCAAGGCTTTTGACACTGTTTCCCATAACACCCTCATAGGGAAGCTCAGGAAGTATGGGTTGGATGAGTGGACAGTGAGGTGGATTGGGAACTGGCTGAATAGCAGGGCTCAGAGGGTTCTGATCGGCGGGGCAGAGTCCAGTTGGATGCCAGTAGCTAGTGGAGTTCCCCAGGGCTCAGTACTCGGCCCAGTCTTGTTCAACTTGTTCATCATTGACCTGGACGAGGGGACGGAGCGTACCATCAGCAAGTTTGCTGACAACACAAAACTGGGAGGAGTGGCTGATATGCCAGAAGGCTGTGCTGCCATTCAGTGGGACCTGGACAGGCTGGAGAGTTGGGCGGAGAGGAACCTGATGAAGTTCAACAAGGGCAAGTGTCGAGTGCTGCACCTGGGGAGGTCAAACCCCATGCACCAGGACAGGCTGGGGGATGACCTGCTGGGAAGGAAGGCCAATGGTATCCTGGGGTGTATTAAGAGGAGCGTGGCCAGCAGGTCGAGGGAGGTTATCCTCCCCCTCTACTCTGCCCTGGTGAGACCCCACCTGGAGTACTGTGTCCAGTTCTGGACTCCCCAGTTCAAGAAAGATGAGGAACTCCTAGAGAGAGTCCAGAGGAGGGCAACTAGGATGATAAAGGGACTGGAGCACCTCCCCTACGAGGAAAGGCTGAGAGAGTTGGGCTTGTTCAGCCTGAAGAAGAGAAGACTGAGAGGGGACCTCATCAACACATACAAATATCTTAAGGGCGGAAGTCACGAGGATGGAAGCCGTCTGTTTGCAGTGGTGTCCAGCGACAGTACTAGGGGCAACGGGTGCAAACTGAAACATAAGAGGTTTCAGTAGAATATGAGTAAAAACTTCTTTACTCTGAGGGTGACAGAGCACTGGAACAGGTGGCCCAGGGTGGTTGTGGAGTCTCCTTCTCTGGAGATATTCAAAGCCCGCCTGGACGAAGTCCTGTGTAGAATGCTCTAGGAGAGCCTTCTTTAGCAGGGGGGTTGGACTAGATGACCTCCTGAGGTCCTTTCCAACCCTTGCGATTCTGTGATTCTGTGAAAGCTTCCAGTAAGGTTCCAAAGCTTAAAAGCCATAGTAGGAACCCCTGCATTCTGATGAGGTTCTTTAAACCTCACACTCTATAGCATGAGTCCAATATTAATCACACATTAAGTCACTATACCACCAGATGGAACCCATTTGTATAGTGCTTGGAAGACAAGGACCTTCATTTCATTTGAGCATTGCTTCTTATTAGTTACAGGTCATTCAGTCACAAGATGTTTCTAACACCTAACACAAACCAATTATGACAGCACATTCTGTGCAAGGATGAAAGTGTTACAGTCTCACTGCTGAGTGGCAAGCATTGCTAAAGGGGCTCTGATTAATATGCAGTTCAGCCTGATTTGATTTGTGCATAGCAGAACAGCTCTTGTTTCAGCATGCTGAAAGTAGGATGCAGAATCTCCTGAGCAGTTCTTATTTTTGAAAGCGACAGAAGCGTACAGCGCTCCTGAAAGGGAGAACACAGACGGACTCTATTCCGTTTGATGTGCCATCTTATGTCTGGTTTTACTGCATTTAAAAATTCCATTTCATTATGTTCATAAAAGCTGAATCTATCACGCTGCTGAGTCTAACAGCTGTGTTGCATATAGATATTGATACCCACAGGCAAAACTCTTTTATGGGACATCTCGTGGGATCAGATAGAGAAGCTCCAAATGTTTCAACTAAGCAGTAGTTGGGATGACAAATAAATATTTGAGACATACAGACATGTACTCAGACTTTTCACTTTTGATTTCTAAATCAAGTCTATAAAATATGTAGCTATGCCTAGAATCAAATGCCTCGTACCACACACACTGAAATTTATTACCTGCCTTTTACAGCAATACCATCATCTGTTTAAGTAGACAACTTAATCTACATCTGTATCAATGATACAGAAGATTAGGTTTAATATTTATTACCCCTCCTAACCCACATCGAAAGCAACCACTACTGTTGATGCCTACTGCACAAGGAACTATTTGTATGGGATTTCTAACCCACCTAAAGAGGGAGCTGTCTAAAATTGCACAAAACGCTTTCTCTCGTGAGTTTTCAAGCTCAATTTTCTAGTTAAAGAAACTAATTTTCAAAATGGTGGCCTAACTTACGCAGGTGCTATTTTTACTGTCAGACAAATGGAAAATATACTCCAAAGTATTGAGCTCTCCATTGCAGTTGACTTCCTGCATTGCCCAAGTACAAAGCTGAACTGTAAAACTATAAAATAATGCAAAAAGTCACTAATTTCTTTCCATATTAATCACAACATTAAACATCTGTAAGGCATTTAAAAAGAGAAAATGAGCACTCACAGGGTCTAATTAAGAAAACTGTGCAAGTACAGTTATGTTCAGTTTTACTTGTGTATTTTTATTTTACTTTAGTAGTGTTTTAAGTCAATTTTATGAATTCAAATTTCCTAGCTGATTTTGGACTAGACGTTCGATTTTTCCGTGCTTCATCCTTCATCTTCCCCATCTATGAAACTGGTGCAATAATAATTACTTTTGCTCTCAGAGGGACTGAGAGGTATTCTTACTATGGGACAAGCACCTGGGGAATCTTGAATGAGAGGGGCCACAAACAGCAGAATAATTTGGAAGCAGATAGTCATCAACGCTGAGGGGTAGCTGTGATTTCAGCTTAGCTGGTCTTTTTGTGCTTTTCTGTTACTTTTAGTGGTTATTTCTTTCATAATGGATTGCTGCAGCAAAGGACTGGAAATGAGTAATAAGAGTAATCTGCTGTTTTCATTGCAAGACAATACAAGTTATATTTTCAGTGTCTAACGGAGAGCATTGCGGGGAGAGCACACACGGAGATCTGGCCATAAGCGAATCCAAGGGAAGGTTAAAGCAAAATGCCAAGCCTGCAAGTAGCTCACTCATTCAAAAAGAGACAGGCAGCAAAGTTCAAAACCTTGTGAGGGTGATGGCAGGGGAAAGCGTGACTCCAGGCTATGCAATCGCAGGGCGAGGGCACTGAGGAGGTCATGGCTGGAGCAGAGGGGAGAACAACTGCACATATAAGGCTTACAAGGTTGGCTAAATCCCCAGCGAGGGTCTAAACAACAGGGACTATTTTGAATTAAGTGCTATCGCAGAGCACTGGAAGTTGATGAAAGTCCTATCTCCCTCACAGTAATTAAAAAGTCAGATCTCTTTTCTCAACCAGATCTAAATCTGGTCTCAACACTCGTTTTTAACCTGTGTAAATGTAGGTTGCATTTCAGCTGCCACAAACCCATCAGTTCAATTACCACTGAAGGACAACCTTACTGGCTGGCATCCCTGGGTGACCCAGTGACACCCAGAAAGCACAACACTCACCAGGACAGCATGGAATACCCACTCCTTTGAATACCAACATGGTTACAGCTGACAACAAAGGAAGCACCATATGGCTTTCAGGGGAAAGAATCAAGCGGATTTGGAATGTAATTAAGACATCATACCAGAAAGTGTATCCAAATGCAGTATTTTTTAGCATTATCATCCTCAACCATCCAGACTCTCTAGTGCTGTATGGTCCCTGTTTAGAGCTGTTTTTTCTCTCCCTTCCTCTGTCCCCGTTAGTGGACAAATACCTGCAAATACGTTATTTCTCGTATTTCAGCTCAAGAACACTAGCCCCAAGCTTACTTCTGGTGTTACTCACTCTACTCTCCTTATTGTTAACCTCTGTCCTTGGGTTTTTAAAAACAGTAGCAGAATGAAGCTGTGGTTTTTGCTGAGCTCACATCTAGGAATGAGCTACTTCACAAACCAAATGTTTTGGTGGGATTGTAACTAATGATCATAGAATCATATGATGTGACAGTTATTTTAATTTTGCATAAAATTTTGCCTGTTGCAGCTAAATACTTTGAAAATATACAGCTAATGACACAAGTATTACTGATAAAAAGAACATGCACAACTTTAGCTCAATAAAGTATTTTTGCATTGTTAATACATTAAAAATCAATATCAATGAATAAAAAATAACTTGTCTAGATGAAAGTCAAATGCTCCGATTCAAGCCCAGGCATCGGTTTAAAGCAAATTAGCAGTGTCTAATGCGATGAAACGTGTGCTTACAGCTAATGACTGACTCTGTCTTTAACTTGAAATACCTACTTCAAGTACGGTCAGCACAGAGAATGGTCATGCAAGAAATCTGAGCAGCATCTTATTACTGGCATTTGTGGTTCTAAGTCATGCAAATTGTTTCAAAGACATTAAAACTATTTCTAGAGTACTGTACGAGAGAGTCAAAACATCCTTTGGAAAACTCTATGTTCAACATAAAACCTATCTTTAACAAACTTCATACACTGTGAAGCATTTCAAATTTTACAAAACTGGATTAATTTAACAACAGGTGAAGGGTGTGGTCCATAAAAGCCTCTACATGGGCCAAATATATTTTGTAAATATTTTACTGAGCAGCTTAAATTGAGATTATGTTGAAGTAACATTGGAAGTCAGACACTCAAACAATAAACTAGTTTTATACGTTTACTAAATACTGGCAGGTAAAACAAGTACCAGTAAGTAAAACAAGTGCTATGATCATATTGTTGAATGAATAAAGTAGATTTTTGCTGTTCATGGGCTAGATTTTTATTTCATTACACTAGCGTAAATCCAATTTAAATGGTGTTAAAAGACTTAAAAGGCTTAGAGTGTATGTGAAAACATGAATTATGTAAAGTATCCCCTAGATGGAGCAAGTTAGCAAGGGCCATGCATATGCAGGCATGGGCGCTCAACTGTGCTGCCACACTCAGCTTCACAAACGATTACTTCATAACCAAATTTTAATGAAGGGCAATCATTTTGCAGTCCTTAAGCACATGACTGATCATTTTCAACGTTGGTCATCTAGAAAAATCCTCAGTTCACTTATGTGCTGAAAACGGGATACGGATTCTTCTTATTCAACAGGTCTATAATCTTTGCCAAAAACAAGTTCCATGCCAACATGGTTTTCTTAGCGCTGCACAGCCTAATACAGCTACAAGAGGGTGTGACATTAGCTTTCCCAAATGCTCTTACTACCTCAGAAGTCCAAGGTGAATGAAAGTTCAAACAGAGGCCCAGTTATAATATTTAAAAGTTCTGAGGACAGAATATCATTTTCAACATCTATAGAGCTTAGCTTTAGGGAAAAAAAAAAATCACGGCTGCAGACAAGCAATTAGATTTATTTGTCAATTATAAAAATAGGTTTAGGAGTCACCAGAGAATATCAATTCTTAATGCCCCATAAAGCTCTGCTAATAACTATAGATACCCATGATTTTGACCTTTCTATTATTTAGACTTATTTTTCCTTCTGTTTATATGGCCTGATAAAATTAACAAAGCTTTACCCTTTAACTAAACTTCCCATGCTTAAAATGACTTCCAAAAATCATTTTTTTCTCCTGTGTTTTGTTTGCTGTACAGACCAAAGTTAACAAGAAATCAAACGGCCCAGTTAAAATCAGGCCATGCAGAAAAGTTTTTGGAAGGTAAGAAGTATCTGGGACAGATCAAGAATTCTTTCTTTAAATGCAGTTAAATAAAATCCCTTCATAAGCATACCCATCTAACATTCTTTAAGGAGAAGGTTTGTATGAAAAGCCTCATGAGAATTTACAAGCATTTCTTCCCAACTTGCCTCTGTTTTTTTTTTTCAAAAAACACTATAAATGCAGCACAGTCTCAGATGGCAAAGGGAAGGGATTAAAAATAGTAGCTGAGTATTTTCATGAAATAGGAACTGTTTTCCAACATTTCAGTTCAGGGAATGAGCATTTCTGACACCCTAATTAACAGAATCAAATAAGAAAAGCAGCAGTTTCCATGGGGTGGAATATTTATTTCTGAAATGAAAGATATACAGTAACCTGTAAAGGAGTACGGTAGCAAATATGAAACAGCAGAACATTGGATATGAGAAAACCAGAATCCGCCTATCCATGCCCTGGCTGAGAATGCTAAGAGCCAGCGACTAACCTAAAGTCTGCTTCTGCTTTCCTCTGCCCAAGACCCATTGACTTCAGCGCCCATGTGCATGCAAATCCTATCACATACACTCACACAGCATCGCACTGCCTGCACCCGAGCTCTGAGACAGCAAACGGACCAACTGATTACAGGTCTACTAGAAATTTAATGCAAATAATCTCGGCTGAATGCCAACATCCTTATTCCTCTGGAAAGCTGTAACCTAAGCCTTGGCTTCATTAGAGAGAGATTTTTTTTTTCCCCTACGTTTTTTAATTATTTAGTATAAATAGGGCAAAATTTTACTCTTCACAAGCATTTTGTGTTTTTCACCTAGGCCAGGAGTGTAAGAACGGGCTCTGCCACCATCTTTAAGTAGGTATGCTCAAAATGTGAACTTCTGCAAAACTTAAAACTCTTTTCTTCTTAAATTCTTCTCTTGTATTACCTACGTGGGGATAACAACACACCAGCTTTTCCTCCACTAATGTCTTGGATAACTACACGTATTCTTTATATAATGAGTTCTTTGTTCAGTCTAAGAATTATTCAGACTTTGTCCAATATTTACACATTTCACTTCTCTGTTTCAGTCTTGTTTCACAAATCTGGAATATGACTAAAATTTGAGGTATGCATCTGTGTATTTTATACTGTAATAACACTAATGTTACACTGTATTTGTGTGCATAACTGCCATCATCTCAAGTCAGGGCTTGCACAGCCCTATGCAGCCAGATAAATACATCTTAGATTTGGGATTTCACTATAATTGGCTTAACGGTTAGTTGTCTTGAATACATTTTCTTGTTTTACCTTAAACCACTCTGATGTGTTTTACATATTAAGTTAATCCTACTGATTTAGTAAATTTGAAGGAATACTCTTGTGTAACTACAACATGAGCACACCTGATTTCCAGTATTTGCAACATTCAACCCCACATTTGCAATGACCCAAACTATTCCTTTTGTAAATAACAGGGCTTTTTGAACTTGAGCAGCAAGTATGATGAGCAGAATATATACAGCTTAAATATAATAAAAATGTATAATTGTATAAAATATGATCTAAAATCTGTGCATATTGTCAAATAATAAGGATCACTATCATTCTGCGTACTGTGTTTTACATTTAAAGTCATACAACCACAATGGCTCAAGTCAAGGAAGAATATAAACCTTGAGTCTAGGAAGAAATTAAACCCATTTTGACAACCAAATTACATCTCAATCTAAGGTTGACAGAAACCTCAGTCCAAAATAAGACTTTCCCTGTGCAGAACAGTCCTTTTGTATATGTTCCATAGAAAATGACATTACTATCTTCCATATAAGAACAACTCTTCATCCATTCCAATAGCTCTTCACAATAACCGAGGATACAGAATCGCTCATTCGTGGATAAGGGAAATGCAGACTGCTCCCACAGAGGTGGGATCCCTGTAAGGGGACACAGGTCGAGAGTACTCTTATCTGTGTGTTTATGGCTCTAACACAATATAGTCATGGCCTCCATATATGTTGTTTACAAAGAAATTGTATGCAAAAACATAGTAATAAAAAAGAAGGTTCTGATCTGTTGTGGCCTGGATCCCTTTGATTTAAAACTATGTGCTGTTTAACAAATTTCCATTCTGTTGATAAAGCAAAGATTTGAAAGACTTCAGCTGGTAGTAAAATAAAAACACTCCACTCATGAAAGTTGTCTTTAAGCCTGTGATCTATTGTAAGTGTTCAGTATTTTTTTTTCTAGGTAAATATTTTTCAAATCTTTCCTATTATTTCCTTATCTGCTAACATGTGTAAAAGGAAGAGGTCAAGTGAACTACAGGCTACGGAGGGGGGCATCTTCAGATGAAACGCCTATTTGAACTTGCAAGAACCTATCATTCTGCATATCAATAGCTGCTTAGCTGAAAATGGATTTTCCTGTGATTAAAGGGGATGTAATAAAACATATTGCTGTCTTCTTCCTTCTATTAGCTCATTTGATATCCTTCATATCCTTTGTATTGTAATGGACGTCTTTGATGAACATTTTCATGTAAATTATATTTTAAAAATATTACTTCCCCTCTTGCTGATACCTGGAATATTGATATGATCACTCTATTGCCATTTCCTTTTCATGAGATAGCTAAGATTAAGCCAATGCAATTGAATCTGACATTCCGGCTGTCTAAAATGAGGTTCCTACATCTTGCTTTCATCAATTACGTGGAAAACAGTCTAATTTCAAAGCTGTTGAGCAGTCCCACCTCTTGGCAAAGTCAGTACTTTTGAATCTCTGACCCCGTTTATTTAAATGATTAAATATAGAGGAAAACATCTAATTTTACCCATCTGGATTGGAAATTTTGGCTCCAGACTCCAATGTTCAGCATTCTTTTGCCACATGGTCTCACCCAGGTGAGGTATATATTCACTATATGCATCAAGTTTCACTTTGATTGGGTTAACTTCATCTTTGCTAGGGTGGGAAAAATGACCATTAAACAAGGACTTGGCATCGGCCAGAGATTTTGTGTGACTTCTGGAGGAACGTGTTTTTGGCTTACTTCAGGTTTGGATATGCCCGCTGTGATGATCAGACTACCAGCCCACTCTTACAAAAACAATAACCAAAGGAATATTCAATGCTATTAAGTAAATTAAGTACATTTTAACAAAAAATAATGAAGAATTCAAGGGGTTTTTTTCAATAAAAATATCAGAGGCTTCCCACCAGGGCTATAGCTTCTCTTGAAGTTTAAACTGTGAACCCTTTGCAGGGTGCCTTGGAACTAGAACCTCTTTGAGGATAAAGAAATTACCCTCGACATTCAGCAATATTCTCTACATCAATGAATGGTTTCAGCATGCAGCAAAGCATTTGCCAAAAGGTTTCGTTTCTACTGAATCTCTCATTATGTCCCATACATTTTTAGAAGCTTGAAATATTATTTATCTGCTGGATTTGTTTGAGGCTCAGGCAAATACTGATTCCAGGAACTAGCCTTACCAGATTTTTACCTTCCAGTAATACCACCATCACTTTTTTCACCATACTGGGAGCTGGTTTGCTGGTAACAAAAGGAGGTAAGGAAAGAATTCCTTAATAAAAGCCTCACAAATATTTATATTAAAAATTATGCTTAGATTTCAGAAAACCTTGCACCTTGATTAAGTTCAGAGTCTGGGACTAAACCCAAAGTGTTTGTTAGTGTCCATTCAGAGTGAACAGATGTGAACAAGTGTAGTAAGTCTATGAACAAATCTGGAAACATGATTTTTTGAGCTAACCGCCTGAAGCAAATTCTGAAGCAATTTTCTACAGTAGAGAAGCTTGGATGACTCACAATATCTAAAACAATGTGGATAAAATAACATTTTAAACCCTTTCTTGTTTCTATTCTTCTGCCACGCTTATATGTGTTGATTTGCATTTTTTTCTGAAGCACTCAATTTATATCTTTTAAAAGACTTCAAAAGTCTGATGCTATCTAGAGAGAGAGGGAAGTTTGCACTAACTTTAAATAGCACCTTATTATATGAACATCTGGATATTCAGAAATGAACTGTTCTTCACAGAAATCATCAGGGTTCTTCAGAAATAGCACAGATGCTTTTCACCTGCTCACTTTTCCATTACATCCACCGATACTCCCCACACATCTGAGGAACACTGCTTTCTACTGATTAATTTATACTGTACCTTCCTTAAAGGATTTATTTTAATAGGTTTTTTAAAATACATATTCCATTTTGATTACTTGTTCTGTGGTTTTGAAACCTTAAACGCAAAGTTATACATGAAGATTCAAAACTAAGTATTTCTAATTCCACACTGTAAAAATTGTCCACTTATTTCAAAATATAACTTTAAGAAACACCTCTAAATGTAGGAAATGAAAGATTTTGAACCCTGAAAATTATTTTTTTTCTGACTGGTACATTGTTCATGAACAGCTTTTTTTTGTTAAAGCACACTCATGGAAGTTGTTGGTTCCTTTTCTGTTCTACTTCAAAGTATACCTGTGAACATTCATTTAGAAAGTAATTCCATAGTTTAATCTTTGATACAAAATTTTCCTGCATATTTTTCTTTATACAATTTCATTACTCATAAATACAATGCGCACAAGGGAACTAGCCAAAATCCTAACTCAAAAGGTTATTTTTTGTGCTTCATTGTCTTCTACAAATTCCCCTATCCCTGTTTCTCTTCTCTGACTCTTTTTCCCATAGTTTTATTCTGATATATTCCAGAGTGGTAGGTCGACCTATGTTTTATTATTGCAGACATACATTTCTAACTCCTCTTGGTTCCTTTATATTTTTTCTTTAACTTCATTGATGTTAAAAACTTAAAAAAAATATATTATTTTCTTAAATATATATTGTTCATTGAAAAAAAGAAATTCATCAGAAGGTGAGAGCCACTGAAAAGATACTATTTATCAGGCTAGAACTTTAGAAGAAAACAGAAAATAAATAGAAGCAGATGAGAAAATAGCTTTAAGATAAATAGTTCCAAGACAATCTTTTTTATTCTGTCATCATTCATCTAGTTATCACTTCAAGACATAAATTTCTAATGTACTGGCTACCACAATATTCTGTTGCCAAGCATACAAGGATTAGCAGAGGAATAAATCAGTGTGCCACCAGCACAGGAGTCTCTAGTCCTCCCAAGGAGACAATTATACATATGAAAGATTGTTTCCAGAGACGGATTACCCAGGAAAAGGTAGATGAGCATGACAGGTCATCTGAGGTTTTCCCTACTGCAGGAAAGGACTGAACAAAGAGATAAATCTTAGCTGTGCTTTCCTTGGTCAGTCTCTACCAACACCAGCATCCAACTTACTGCAGAATTTTGTAAAAGCAGAAATGGATGGTTCTGCGTTAGCTAGGTCCCACCCTAGCAACTTGAGAAGAGCATTAAGCAACAGCAGCAAAATGGAATAGGAACAGCAACTAGATGTGCTCTTCTTAATTCATGTTACTTAAGGACCAGATGGATGCAGACAGTAGCAGGGGGAGTGTTCATGCATCTTTCACAAGTAGACAAAAATAAAGCCATGAATTATGAGACTGGTTGAGGGTCTTTGGAGATGAAACATTGTCTTTTATCTGGTAAGGATGTTGTTACTCTTTTCTGCTATGACAGGGATTGCTTAGCTAATATAATCCATGTACCACAGAAATAAAATCTTTTCTCTCTTCAGAGTTTCAGATGTACAATATGCTAAGCACCAAAATGAAGAAGAAAATCCTAGAATTATTTTCAACTGAATTCATGTGACTGAGATTTTGAATACACATAATTGTATTTCTCCAGATGTTTGCACAATAGTAAAAAAGCCACACAGCAATATTCCAGAGAGAGGAATTGATCACACAAACCAGAATTTGTCCTGGGGTCTTTTTCTCCCAAAATTTTCCCTTGTTGCTTTTTTGCAGTAGTTTATGAGAGCAGTCACCTACCCCTCGTGTCTGTGAGGGCTCATACCATCTAACATTTTTAAACATAGTCCTGCTCGCCATATATCAGTAGAGAGAAAGAGGCATTTGTAATGGACTGTGCAACACACCTAGGATCCAAACTGCCCTTTCCTCTTTGAGTATACAGGAGCACATCTTGCTGAAAAGCCTAAACTAGTTACTGTGAATCCCCTCACAAATTCTTGTATTTGCTACTCAATTTCTTCTCACTCATTACTTTCTCCTAGAATTCTTACAACAGCAACTATTCATTTCTCAGCCTTTACCTTCTATTTGCAACAGATTTCTTTTTGCCTACAAGTTAAATCAGCTGTCATATCTTTGAGTGGTTACTGTTATGCCCATATATGAGTAAGAAATATATTTACACGCAAAACGCTATAACACACATTTCCAGCTTCCTCCAATACTTATAACTGAGTGAAAAATATGTTTAAAATTATATAAAATATTCTACTATGTTTTCCACAGTGCATTGTATGATTTGTTTTAAAGATACTGTCTATTATTTTCTGAGATGGGCTGTACAGAAAATAGGAAAGTGTTTAGAAAGTTACCTTTCTCACTACTATTTATTGAAACTTAGAATATTCTGTTTGATCCATTACACTTATCAGTAATAGTCTGAATTATGCTATATAATTTATCTTCCCTGGATAGGATTGGAAAAGACAGGTTTTGCTCCAACTAAAGCACAAGGCATCTTCTGCTTATCCATTTCCTCAAAATGTCATCTAAATTCTTAATTTATATTCCAAAATCTGTGTCAGTTTTCTGTCTTCCGTCTTCATGAAACAAAAATTACATACTTCTTTCTATCATTTCAGGGATGAAAATACCCCCATATCTTGCTTTATCTATCGGAAACTAATATACTCAGTTTAATTTAAATTCCATCTCTCCAAGTAGGAGTAACTTACCAAGTCACTACGATCAAATCATCAAACCCCTTTGCCTCCCAAAAATAACATTGACATGTCAGATCATGTAATCAAATCCTCTTTGCTTCATATGGAGGCTGATAAACTAAATATGATATATGAACTACAGGGAAAAAATAACAAGCTGATACATTGATGCTGGTGGGAAGTGCCTAACAAGGCTGGAGTTTCTATTAAAACTTTTTGAACCCAGGTATTCATTATTCTACTCCTTCTGCCTGAAAGGAGAGTAGATTTGCTTTGCAGCTGAAAAGAAATTCTGCTCATTTACACAGCCTTAAATCTTGATTTTGTTTTTTAAAGAGTACTTCCTCCCTCAAATCAAGTTGTGAGCCTCCATTTTTTGCAGCTGCTTTAGTAAAAGCTTGATTTAATTGTATCTACACCTTTCCATGTGATGTGATCGGCCTTTCATGCTGAGATATGACAGCTAACACCACACTCGTCTGAAATTCAGTGTCCCATTTTCCAATTAAAGGAAAGCCAGTTATAAAATGTCTTTCAAAGAACACTCAACGCAAAAAAGAAAAATGTATATATACATCTATAAAAATCTGTATGTACTTAGGCAGTTCACAATTACTAGTTCAAGGATCCCTGTTAGCTAATAAATTTTGAGTCCTCCCTCTGTCCAGTGTACCCAAAGAACTGAATCTTAAAGAATTCCTGTTACCTGAAGACAGTTCTTAGGAAAAACTCACCCAACCCTTAAAAAATTAGGCAAGGTGGAAAAGCCACTGCAGGCTTGACACCATTGTTAGTTGAATTTTCTGCTATTTAAGAAACAAATTCTTTTTCTCATTCTCTGGGGAAGAAAGGCCACATTCTCGGTGATGACACAGTGCCGAGGGCATTTTTTACAAGGTGGAAAGTGCCTTCATCTGTGTCATTCTCGACTCAGGAGGAAATCAATGCGCTTTACAGAGCCAGAGCCACGTACAGTGAATTCAGAGTACAACCTGAGATACATTACAACCGCTACCCAGCGAGGTAAAAGTTGCCAACCTTATCTACTGTTCTGCTGCTGGATGGAGTGTAACTCTTGAAGATCTGTTCAGGGGGGGGTTGTTTATTTGGTTGGGGGGGAGGAGGAGGTGTTGTTGAAAATTTTGGTACATCATTGTTAAGTGCAATCTCTATATTAGGTTTCTAAATAAGCTTCCAGGCATTATATATACTTGAAAGAAGGAACAACTGCTTTCACCCCTGCTGCAAAAGAAAGGCTTTATTTCCTGCCCCTGCTGCAAAAGAAAGGCTTTATTTCCTGCCCCTCCGCTCAGCCACGTGGTTCCATCCCACTGACAGTTTTGGGAGGCACCAGGCATTTCTATGAGTTGATTCAACTCAGCAACCCAGCAAGCTTCTCTGAGTTAGCCTCTCGCTAGGTCAGTAAACTAGAGAGACGTGTGGAGAGATCTGGCATAAAAGATGGGGTTAGGAAAGCATTCCTCTTGCAGCATAAGAATGCATCAGAGGAGCGGCGGTGGGGATGTCACGTTACGCTTTTGTAACAGGGACCTGGCAGCCCAGCACGCCTTGCCTCACCACTCGCTCTTGCTGCAAGCACAGCCAAATCCAAATGAAATCATAAGTTTCTAAAACTTTCTGATTGGACTTAGACCTTTCCAGTTCTCATAGAAAAAAAACAGGCTTGAAAAAACAATCTATTTTGAAGTGCTGGAATTTTCTAACTGAGCCACACAGCTTGATTCTCTGAACCTCTTGCAACCATCTCTTTAGCCACATTGCTAAAAGCAATGCTTTTACCTATTGTTATCTGAAAGTGTTACCTTTAAAAGTGGCAGGACAACAGTGTACAGAACGTGGTGATTATTTGTCCTTTAAGGCAGGAACATGATGCCTTAATGTTATAATTAGGCTATGGAGAGAAGTCAAGAGCCCAGCAAAAAGCCCTGCTACCTCTAATTCCCCTGTTCAGCTGCACAGATGCCTTGGACCTGCTGCAAAGTCCACTGCAAGAATCAATGGACACAACTTTCCAGTTACCTCAAGAAAGCCTAAATCAGACCTTTATTACCATCAGCACGTATTTTACTGCCTTTTCTCTTGTATTCTCAAACATTTAATCACATTAGTGAAAATCTCTGGACTTCCAGACATTAGAGGTTCACTTTTGACAAATCCCCCTGAAAAACTCTCTCTTTTCAGCACTTCACATCTCATAGAACTCATGGTTCATTTAAAAGGCAGAAATCCTCTAGGGAAACGGTGATCTCCCTTCAGTTTGTCTCTTCTGTAAGTTTTGTATTTTATCAAGGATACATTACCGAAAAGTACACAGAGATGATTCAGAAATTTCTAAGACAACAGAAATTAGGGTATTGAAAGATAATGCAGCCAACAGGATTTTGGTCACTTCTCATGGGTGAGACAGCATTGCATGAAAACATGTCTCAGAGCAACATTTTTCATTAAGTCACTCTTTCTGCCAAAGATTTTCATGCACACAGTAAAGTACCAATGCTAAGGTAAACGTCAAAGTAGCAACTGCTTCAATCTTGTAATTTTTCTAATAAAGCCATGTATTCTTTTTATTACTATGTGGATCTTTTTCCTCTCTAATATGCAGCTTCCACTTCCACTACTTGGACAGCTATTTAGAGTTGCATTCCT
>NW_009260945.1:3064719-3077839 GCF_000687185.1 Egretta garzetta | reverse complement strand
ATTCCTGCCCCTTCTCATGCTTCACTGCCTGGTGATGGTTGAATCGGGTGTCAAAAAAGCATTATGCCAAACCAGAAATAATTCAGAAATGAGACATTAGGCCAAACACCTATATTTGATCCCTTGTAGGCTGGGTCAAAGTTTCAGCACAGAAAGCCACCATCTGTGATGGCCATGGCATGACTACCATTGTCCTATGTGCTATTTAGATTAAGATATTAATAGGAGAAACTCCTATTCTAGGAGGTCTGAAAGCTGAAAATGAAAGTATATTGGAAGAAAATTTAATTACGATCTTTTAGTTCATCAGAGGACTGCGGAATGAGCGTGAATGAACTTACAGGGCTATAGAGACTTGTACCTCCCATAAGAATACGGCTCCATAACTTTCCTTCAACATTTTTAAAGGAAATTCAGCTGTAAAAAAAAAAATGTGGTAAACCTAAATTGAACTGAAGCAGCATATCTAATTTTTACAGTCTAGTTACTGCTAATATCAAATATTCATTTCTCCCAACAAGCAGGTAACTATAGCAACAAACACTACATGGCTGTATGCAAAGGTGTTAAGGAACAAAAAAAAGGGTGAAAATCTTCACGTTTATCTCAGGTTTTTTAATTTTCTAACCTTCTTTAGAATTACCAGTACAGCTGTCAACTATTTAAAATATCTGCAAATGATTAATTTAGTAAAATATTATGGAGACACTGAACAACTTCTGTACACACACAATGGGAAGAATCCCATTCCTCTCTGAAAACTGCAATCAAAAATAATTTCCAATTAAAATACTTTCTGACAAGAAGAAGAAAATTAATTTAAATTTTAGCTCTAGGACGAAAGGAGAACGAGTAACGTCATGTTTCATTTTCTTCAGCCTGTCACTTCAATTCTCTTTTGAGAAGGACTTATTTTCAGATGATATAATTACAATCCTGAAATGGCAGTTTTAAATATACATGACAGATGTTTATTAAATTGAAATACATTTGGAATAAAATTTACTTCCCCTCCACTACAGAAGCAAAAGCCAGATTCTGGGGCCTCTTTTCTGTTGCAGTCCCTTAAAACTGAAATATTTTCATGATTGTCAGTGGAATTATCCCCCATTTCAAAGACTGCAACTCTCCTCCCCTATCAGTTCTGCCGTGCATTTCATCTCTAGCGTATATGTTGCCTGGACCATCTAAGTGTACTTTCAAACTTTACACAAGGCAACATCCTAGTAGAAATACTATAATAAAAAACTGAAGTGGCAAGGATATTCAATCCTTATGTTGAAAATTGCATCTCACCTAGGCCAGGTTGTGGTGTAGTATTCTAAAAATCATTAAATGAGTGTCAGGCAACAGTCTGAAGACATCATAGGTTGTATGTCAAAAAAGAAAAGTCAACATTCATAAATACTGCTCCACAGTACCATCAGCCTACAAGGCAGAATTCATATTTTAGATTGAGGTATTTATTTGAAGATGGTAGCATAATATGGCACAAACTTAAAGTGTTTACAAATCACTTCTCTGAGTGAGCAATGTCTTCCCTTAAGAGTGATTTATATATAGTCTTGAAGGACTCAGCTTCTACTTGTTCTGCAGGGAGAATGATGCTTTATGGATTTCCTCTCAAGGAAATTGAGTTTGCCTTAAAAAAAATAAAAAAAAAAGTCTGTGACGCAAGACAGATAAAATTAAAGATGTCAAAAGCAAACTGTAAAAAGTAATCAGCAAAACTGAATTATACGCATAAATGGCAGCATTTTAATCACTAACAGAGAATTCAGTGATCCTCCAACAAGAAAAAAATCAATCATTTAGGGAACTTCCACAGCCATATCAAAAAATTATATAACTCATATAAAGAAAATGCTAGCCCTTCTGTGGTAAATGGAACTTCTTTAATTCTATAGTAATCAACCACACGTTTGAATTACTTCATTTATGCTTTAAGTTTTGAGCTTCTGAATTTTTTATATATATATATATATAATATGGATGTAATGTACCACACTGACAAATAAAAACAGATTCAAAGGCTGTCACTAGACTCTCTGGGATGTTCCAGCTATATTTTAATCAAAATTCCAATTTTCACACTTTGCTTAATATATGAAAATGAAAAACAAATAGGCAAAAAGTTACATGAATGCATTACAAGTGAAACACTATTGGATTCTCCAGTCCAAAAGAGAAGCAGAGGAGAATTTGATTAACATGACTCTTTATATTTATATATGCTTAATTCAACAATTTATCCATCTTCAGGTCTCTTCAAAGAGATGTTTCTTTAGGGTATTTCTGTGTATTTACCTATGTTTATCTGTTCCAAGAACTAAAATGTGTAATTCAATCAAACATACCAGTATTATTCACATTCTGCCCTCTCAGATTATCTTTTAATTGATTTACTGAATATATAAACAGAAAACTAGAACCTAATATTATTCATATACTCTAAGATGGATTTTTTTTTTAACCTTGAGTAGAGTTTTAAATAACTCAATATTAAAGACTGACGACTATAGGATGTTGACACAACCAAATAGAGAAATGCTACCTAGTGCTTCACAGAAGCCAAAAGAATACAAATGACATTGGAAGTAATTTACTGAATATATAAACAGAAAACTAGAACCTAATATTATTCATATACTCTAAGATGGATTTTTTTTTTAACCTTGAGTAGAGTTTTAAATAACTCAATATTAAAGACTGACGACTATAGGATGTTGACACAACCAAATAGAGAAATGCTACCTAGTGCTTCACAGAAGCCAAAAGAATACAAATGACATTGGAAGTAAAAGCTGATACCCCCATCCCCCCCCCCCCCTTTTAATTAATGTTATTGTAATTAGATAGTCCAGCACAAAGGATAGGTACAATTAGGCAGAATTTGGAGAGAGAGCTTTCTCGTTGAGGGTATTAAGATAAAATCTCCTTCAAACCAGCATATTTTCAATAATTTTTGCAACATACACTCTAAAACCAGAAAGTCATAAGAAAACAGGAAAGATAAAAGAAAGTGAAAATAAAATGAGAAAGACCGGATTGGCATCTGGAGAATTAAAAGTAACATTCTATTGTCTCCAGAGGAATTATTCCATAATAATGGCACTGGGAAATCCAAATTATGCTAGTAGAACACTAAAATTAACCCTATTTGTATTTGACAATACCTTCTTTACTTTAAAAAAAAACAGGCTAAGGAATCTGGACTCAAACCACAGTTTTATAGCTGGATTCTTTTTTCCTTTTTGATATTAAACATTAATTTAAGGGTTCTTTTGTTTGTTTTCTCTTGGGAAGATGACCAGTGTGCAATCCTAATTTCTGGCACTGGGTAACTCTCTCCCTTGCCAAGGTGTTAACGAAGCATACAGATGCATATATGTTTGGTGCACTTCCAACACTATTAGGGTTAAGTGTTCATTACAGTCACAAGTATGTAAATATATATTTGATACTGCTCTTGGTTGAAGGTAGAGTTGTTAATCACTCTGTTTCCAAAGCTTTATTGCATTTTGAGAAAAGAACGAATAGTGATTGATTTTCATGGTAAAGCACACAAAAGTTTCTCTCCTGAAGCATCTCTGGGTAACTCTTGTAGAGACACAAGCACTCTGAGCTGCACCTCTGATATAGGTGAGCAATTACTCCCGTAGTGACTTTGAAGTAATTCAGTTTACTTTTCAGTCCTAACTCTACTTGAGTCATGCTGGTTGTAAACTGACTACTTCCAGATGATTTCCCTTTTGCTGTCTTAAGCACTGAGCATCCTGAAAATATTGATACTTGATGCAAAAATCAAACTTTTACGATAGAAAACTCAACAAGTTTGGGTTGTTGGTTTTTTTTTTTTCAAGCTTTAACTGCAATACACCCTTACTCCTTCTATGACAAGAAAGAGTTCATCTTACCCAGACAGCAAAACCTGCTTGGAAACTAGGGATATTTGCAAGAAAAAGAGGGACTATTGAGATTAAACAGCAGACTTCTACCTTTTGTAGTCACATTCCTTGACTCTGAGAAAGGATTGAAAAACATGGGCAGTGAGAATCTTTCAGTTTTTTCTCACCTTTTGGCTCTTCCAATCCTCTCTCTCCTGAACTGAAACCATTGCCCCAGATACCTACAAAATGCAATGTGTCTCTAATCTGGAATTTCTAAGTTTTACTATCTTCCACTGTAGCTGAACTTCAGCGACCGTCTGGCTCTTTGCACCAGCAGAATATGTGCCAGCATTTAGTAATTTACCAGCACGCTCTGCAAAATCTGCCACTTGAAGTTTTTTTGTTATAAGTACACCACTCTTTTCTCCCTCTCTTAGATAGTAATTGGTCACAGTGGATTTTAACGTCTAAACATCCACAGAGCTAATATGCCTTTCAATTTTTTAGAAAAAGAAACTCTAGCCAAAAAAGATAACATTTCAGTTATAGGCCTCTATTCAAAGTATTGGGGCAGCTGATATCATGCTCTGTGTCACTCTTAGTAAGTGAAGATTTTTTTTTGAAGATATTTTTTAAATCTCTTTGAAATACGTCAGTATCAGAGAAACTCGTGGTGCTCAGATGACTGACGTGTCTAGAGGATCAGCAAACAGGATCTGCCACAGGAGCTAGTGATACCAAAACTCCTGACCCAAAACAGGAGAGGGAGAATATAAATATTTCTCAGTGTGGCTACAGAGAACTGCAAGTTTAAAAAAATCATATTCACATCTTCTTGTGGAAAATATGGAGCTTTTCCAGAAAGTAAGCTATTATAGAAGTACATATTTTAAAATGATGCTTAGAGTCATCAATAGTTGAGAAGCACCTGTTTTTCATACTATGGTGGATAACATACTAGAGGAATGAAGAACTAGTAGCCTACCTAAGAAATAAATCCAGGATCCTCACAAATAGCTGGGAATGCTTGCTCTTCTTCCCTCAGTATCAGAAGGAAACACAGAGAAAGTGAGGAGAAAAAGATTCCTTTGAGAAATGGCTTGAGATTTCATGTGGTTCATCTACACAGAGGAGGGAAACATGCCCCTGCAGAAGCTCTGCCTGCTAAGTGGTTATTATTTATCCTACCTGCAATCTACAGTTTAAAAAGCTTAAGTAGTATATATAGCAATTATCCCAGTTTATATTGGATGAAATTGTGAAGGAGCAGCTACACATGGATGTCAGCCAGCAGATCTGGCAGGATGATAATCTGGAGTTTGTAATAGCTAGGGGTTTCTACCTACAATGTTTTTGTCAACAAACCAGAGTTTAGGACTGCAAAGGAAAACCTGCTGTGGCCTCAACCATCCACACAGAGGAGCCAATGCAAGAATCTGGAGGGAGCTCTAGCGGTCACCAGGGTTTTGCAGCTGGTCGTGCTCGGTTCAGAGTGGAAAGAGAAATGCAAGACACAGAGCATAAGCAGTAATTTACTCAGGGAGCCTTTCATTTACAAAGAAAGCAAATGTGTTTGTTCACCCAATGGTTTTATTTTTTCCAGAGGTACAATTCTTACACGTTGTGCTTAGTGTTTTGAAAAAAAACCATTCAGTGATTTATCTGCCTTTGTGATCTTCATATTATATTCACTGCCCAGAGTCAGTAGCATTGTGCTGAAATGGCTGCCTGTGAGGTTCCTGGTGTGATATATTCACTCTCATAGATTTTTATAGAATAAAAAAATCTGGTCCCTATTATTGTCAGATTATTTTTTTTTATTTTTTTATTTTTACAAAATCTGACTATCAAACTATGTGTTGAATTAAATGAAAATAGAAACAGATAAAAACAACATAATGAAGGATTTGTGAAAATTCTGCCACTACAGCTTTAAGCACATTTTTTTAATCACGAACAATTTTTCTAATGTTCTGGCAATGGGAATCTTTACTATTCCTAACCAGAATGGTACTACGTATATTTTGACATTTCATTTTTACTTCTATTTACCTCTTTTGCACAGCCTCTTTCAAGATTTAAGAATGGGTTAATGACCTTTCTCATTGAAACCATAACAAGATTCAAACCAAGAATTACTGATACATCTAATAAAATAAGATTCTTTCTCACTGCAGACATTTAAACCCAAATGCTAGAAAGTTCATCATAAACTTAACTTTAAATAAGAGTTTACATCTCTATCAAGCACTTTCCATCTTTCTGTCCATTTGTTCATAAGCTAGCACCATAGCTGGAAGCTTTCTTCTCCCCATTTTTCTACTTTTCTAATATTTGAGAAAAAATGGACTATGGAATAATCTCTGAAAAGAGACCAAAGACCCACCACTTCTTCTCTGACTGAAGACCCACCGCTCCTCATATTTACAGGCATCAGAAACCATAGTATAAGAAATGCATTAATCGAGGGAAAAGGATGAATGCCTTGTTTATCTTGTATTTTAAGCAGAAAAGAAGTATGAGATATTGCCATATCTGTCACTAAAAAAAACCCAAACCATAGAAATTGAGGTCCAGCTATGGAATTTACTATATCGCAAAACAAGTTAAAGGTGTGCAAGTGGGAATTCTGTCAGAGAAGACAAGACAAAATGATACAATTATTCCAACTCAGAGCTGATATGCTCCAAGGCATACGTTTTCCCACAATCACTGTAAATATGAATATTTTAGAGGTTAATATGAAGATCAAATGTACAATGCCTTTGCTGAAAAGATTAATATCTTTTCATTAAAAATGAGAGTGTACTGTTGGTTCAGCATTTGCATTTAGATCGAGTAAGTAATAAGTATATTGACTGCTTAAGACACATATCTCCAAAATGGAGAACATGGATAAAGAGGGTAGTGTCCATCTGCAGAAGTGGACAGGCTTTTTCTATTTCCTACTGCTACCCCTTCAGAGAACTTAAGCCCTATCAACAAGAATGCTGTGATTTACTTATCACAGCAGAACTGGTTGAATACTCTAAAGAACATTTATGCAGGCATTCAGTCCGTCATGCAAGCAGTGTATTGGTGAATATGTATCAGTGAGCTGCTGTTGACTTGAAAAATTGCTAGACGTTGTACAGTCATTCATCAATGTATGGATAGGAAGGGGTATTTGCTAGTTGTTATAACCTGCTTTTTGTTGTAGTTGTTGTTTAAAGCTTAGAGCCATCCAGTAAAGTAGGAGGCTCAGCCAGCTATTATGCTATTACAAGTGGTCCACATAAACATGAGCAGGATGGGCTAATGTCACTCCAGGTTTCTCATTGTTTATGGCATAAGGCTTTCACCTCCATGTTTCCACATAATAAAGAGAAGAAAAAATATATATGTTTCAAATAATCATAGAATCATTTAATTGTAAAAGACCTTTAAGATCATTGAGTCCAACTGTACCTATCCACTATTAAACCATGTTCCTAAGCACCTCAGCTATGCTTTTTAAATACCTCCAGAGGTGGCGACTCGACCACTTGCTTGACAACCCTTTTAAGTGAAGAAATTTTTCCTGAAGTCCAATCTAAACCTCCCCTGGCGCAACTTGGGAACATTTCCTCTTGTCCTATCACTTGTTACTTGGGAGAAGAGACTTACCCCACCTCACTATAACCTCCTGTCAGGCAGTTGTAGGGAGCGATAAGGTCTCCCCCTCAGCCTCCTCTTCTCCAGGCTGAACACCCCCAGATCCCCCAGCTGCTCCCCATCAGCCTTGGGCTCCAGACCCCTCCCCAACTTCGTTGCCCTTCTCTGGGCATGCTCCAGCCCCTCCATGTCCATCTTGGAGTGAGGGGCCCAAAACTGAACACAGCATTTGAGGGGTGACCTTGAGTAATGGTAGATTGATGTAGCAAGATTGGTTCAAATGGTTACAAAATATAGCACTTGCTTACTGAAACGGTGGCATAGCTCGTGCAGGCACACCGAGTGTCAGCCTCACCAGAGAACATACATTTCATTTTACTGAATCTAGCCCAGGGTTTTGCAGAATCACAGAATATTTGAATTGGTTTTCTTGAAAAGAAGTGTTTATAAACATACGTGACAGTACCTAGTCCAGCATGTAGCAGATATCTCAAACTATTTGTTAACTTTAATTCAAATTAAGCACAGCAGTTCCTATCAAAAGCAAAAGCGTATTACTCCTCAAACTGAGAAGTAAATATTTCACTTAAGCAACTGTGTGGCAGCTTTCTTACAGTACTTTAGTCACATAAAATTTATACAAATCATACAGCTACTTTCACTGCAGAGCAGAGGGGTCTTTAACACTGGCAAAATAGCATTGTGAGTAAGCAGAAAAACTGATTACTGATCCATAAAGGAAATTTAAGAGTTGATTCTACAAGAGTACAGGCGTTTTCTCCTCCTATGCACATGAGGAGCATAATTTTTATTTCACTGCAGGGAAGTGTCATTTTGAAATGGACTCTCCATCCCTGAAACACAAAACTGAGGACATTTCCTCAAGGTTTCTTTCCTCTTTTTTTTTTTTTTCTTCTTCTTCCCCGTTTTTTTTCTTCTTCCCCACCCACTTCTGCTCTATTTTGGGTCATTTAGACCATACATTTTGACGGAGGGCATCCTTCTTCTCTGAATTTGTGAATCAAAATGTATTCTCCAATGGATATCTGGAGGTATAATTTGCCCCGTAACACACTTCAATCTTTATTGGTGACACATTCAAGGATGCCTGACTCCCACAAGAAAAAAAAGCACATTAATCCTCAAAAATGTGTCCTTACCTGCCTTCTGAAAATGAAAACGGATGTTGTTTGAGAAATTATCTGAGTTTTGCTGCAAACCCTGAGGATCATGCACTTTTGGAAACAATCCTGAATCTGAAAAATTTATAAGTAAAAATACACTGGTAGATTCAGCCCATACAAATCCTGCATGGTGCTAAGTCTTTCCTTGGAGGCAGGAAGCACTCAGCTTCCCTCAGCAGATGTCAATAGAAATCAAAAGCACTCAGCAGCTTGCTGGACGTAATCTGTGGGATTCATACATACACTTTTTCTGCATACGGGAGAGAATGACTCTTTTGCTTACTGCTTTTGGAGGTGATACTATGCTATGGAAATAGCTCTGAAGCACACACTGTCCCCCATCTGTGCTAAATCAAACACTCATTCGATTACTACCACAGTTAAAAAAATGAAATAGCTAGGTTGGGGATCTGAAAGTGGATGTGCAACTCAAAGAAAAGACCCAAAACAACCGTTCTGTTTTGAGATAGTGCAAGAAAGAAAACAATCTTAAGGAGAGAGTGACGCCTTTCATATTACACATTCCTTCTGCTGCCTTATGCACCAAAGAGCTTTGGAATAGCCTTCAAAGGAGAGGTCACCTAATGTGCCAGGGACCATTCCCATCTCCATACTCTCAGTTTACCAAGAGACCTAATAAATGCCAGACAAAGAAAAAGAAATTTTGAAGGCTTGTAGGAATTTAACAAAATTGTCTTCATTTTGAGCTGATCCTGTGTAGCTAAAATAACAAGTAGATGCAGAGTTAAGGCTTACCAGAAACAAGTTAATTTTTTTCTTTTTTCCATTCTTCTAAGTTTTGTTTTATTTTAAAAGTGTCTGCTTAGAATTTACATTTAATTCTGAAGTATTACCAGAAAAAAAAAAGTTTGATTTGATTTTCATCTCAAAATTATTAACCTGGATATTTACTTATGCATACTAAGATTCTCCCACATATATGCAATTGGATATAAAAACTGACCTCTCTAGATGTCCAGAATTTATTTTACTTCAGGGTAAATACCTGTGTTTTGATTCCTTGCACTGAAACAAGTCTTTCTGACACTGTGCCACAGCAACTTTTCTGAAAACATTTAAGCATGGAAAAATAATATGGTCTACAGAGCATGTGCAAAATCTGCCAGCTGCTTTGTATCTCCCACTGGGCAATACTCCCAGTCTCCTGTTCCCGCTGATGTACATACAGGAAATAAATTATACTTAAAATTAAAAAAAAACCAAAACAAAACTAAAAAAACCAAAACAAAACATAACCAAAACAAACCCACAAACAATTTATATACTGTTAATTTTTCTTAAATGAAATGGAAAGTTTCCCAAAAGCATCAAGATCCAAGCAGTGGTAAAACTCACTAAAAAATATGGAAAATATATGTAATTTTAATCAGTGTTTTAACATGCTTTAAAAGAGTTCATATCAACCTCTGGTGCATGTAGGTATGATTAATGAGAAATAGCTTTCTTCCTTCTCAATGTCCATCCTAGAGAAATTTTTGCTTTAATTCAACTTCTTAAGTCTAGGGCTAATACAGTTCTAAACAGTACACCTACAAGGAACAACTAAGAATAATCCATTTTTGTCTGGTACTCATTTTTAAGATTCAAGTAGAAAATAAAGAGCTAGCAAATGACAGGCAATTGACCCAATTTAAAGTTTAAGTAAAATCAAGGAGAAACTGCTGGTTTGAATTGGCAGTCACAAATAATCAGATTCATCAGGAGCAATTTTTGCAGTTTCTGGAGCTGTGGAATGCGCCAGTAGAAATGCACCCCCCACATCCCCAAATACTGTGTGTACCTTCATGAGCTACACCCTGTTACCTGCAACTAGCGCTGACTCAAATCCCAGTCATCAAAAAGGATCAGCTGAGTTGTTCAACATCCATTCTTTTTTCAAGCAATGGAAAACATTAACAAAAAACCTTGCTGTTCCCTATGCACATGTATTATAACACATTTTCCCCTGAGATGCCACCAAAAGAAGGGTAAGAACAGAGGGGATAAAGCATTCCTCTCTTCTGTTCACAAACACTGTTTCATGCGGTCTTTGTCCAACCATCATTCAATGCATCTATCTACATTTTCTGCCCTCTGATATTACACACCTGCTAGCAAGGCTTTCAGGGGAAAGACCATTTCTTTGTGTCATGTTTCGACAATGCACTTCATAGAAGATTGTGATAAATAACCAAAACATTTAAGATCTACAAAGGTTCACCAGAGAAAATATAATAACAACGAGGCAATAATATCAGCTGATATCCTACAGAGGAGTGGCAAATAGTACTCCCTCCTGCCCACCAACTTTCCAGCATCTCTAAGGTCACTTCTTCCAGCCTGGTGATAAGCAGATTCCTAATTCTTTAAGCAGTATCTAGAACAGACATTTCTCCCTCCAAATATTACTCCCATCTCTCTCTACCCGAGGCAGACAATTCTTTTACAATAATTCAATTTCATGAGCCATATAGAGATACATAAGAGGTATTTATATAGTATCAAGATCATGCAGGTACCAAGAATTGTTCAGAATAGGACCATTAGGCCACTTGTCCCTAAAAGCTGCTATTACAGTTAAAAATAGAAGTTATACATCTTTGGCCATGAATAGCTAACTCCAGAGATGAAGCATGACTACCAGTTTCTATACAAGACATACGTAAGCAGGAATGGGGAGAAGAGGCTGAACCCACAAAGATGACAGAGAGCACAACACAGAGCATCTTATGAAAAAATGGCAGACATACTTTTTCCAAAAGGTTTCACCTGACAAGACAATATTAGACTGGAATTCAACTGCAGATAATGCCTGGGTTTAGTGTTAAAATTTTACACAGCCCTACATTTTGGCTCATAAAACATACAGCATTTGCAGCAACAACAACAATTACTTTGCAGTTTCAACAAGACTGCAGCTTGCCACGTCACCTTCAAAGTAAAGGTATTGAATCAACTATTATTAAAAACCATGAGGAATTCAGATCTTGCTTTCAGGATATACTACCCAGCCATAATACCTGTTCGATTGAGGCCAGACTCCTTGTATGGAGACAGCATCATTATTTCATGAATCACCAGTGACCTTTAGAAGATACTAGGAAAAGCAGGCATGTTCATTCGCTTCCATTGATTTTCTAATTTTGAGTAAATTGGTTTAATCTGGGGAATGGTTATCTATTAGGAATAAAAATACCTAAACTGACTTTAGAAAACAGTATAAAGCTTTTGAACTGAAACAATGAATTTAGAATGGAAAGTTGAGGCAAAAAGGTAGCGATTATATAAAACTTAACTTGGGCATGATTCTGTGGCCAGCCACACAAGTGTGAAAGAATTGGAAACTCTCTAAACTTAAAAGACAGATCTACAGGCCCAGACCTCAGTTTCACTGCACTGTGTGTCTGGAATATGTGCCTGGCTTGCCCACTGAATATCTGTTGTTGGAAGAGCCCGCAGATAAATGGGAAGTGGTATGGGCATCATTTTCATCTGGTTATAGTAAGAAATAATGTGCTGAATATTGAGAACATTGGACAGTCCTGAATCTAACCAACTTAGAAGAAACATTCAGTAAATCAGCACATACCTGTAACAGCCTGCAAGAAAAAAACTTGGTTGTCTCCAGGAATGTAAGAGCACACAGGGCTACGTAATCGAAATGTTGATTTATAGAGTAACTGTTTAGGTCACTGCGCTGGTTTTGGTTGGGGTAGTTCATTTCCTTCATAGAAGCTACTACCAGACTATGTTTTGGGTTTGTGCTGAAAACAGCATTGATAACACAGGGATGTTTTAGTTACTGCTGAGCTGTGCTTATACAGAGTCAAGGCCTTTTCCGCTGGTATTGGTGCCCAGATCTCATATGTTCTCATAACTAAACCTTTAATTTAACAGTTTGGCTGGACTTTATTATATCCTGAACATGAAGTGATCATACCTAAGCTTTCTTTGCTATCTATTTTTGCTCTCATAATGTTAATGTTCTATAATAAACACAGATTTTGGCACTATGGTAATTCACCTTAAAACCACATGCAGAGTACCTGCCCCTTTACTATTCCTTTTTTGTATTTTCATTTTTTTGCCTGGGGGTACCAAATGAATTAATCCATTAAGTCCACTCAATAAAAAAAAAAAAAAAAAAAAAAATCTAGAAAAGGATTTAAAGCATCAAACTATAATAATCTCATAGCAAGCTATATGCACAATTAGGTTTCTTTTTTTTACTTCCAGACAGCAAATTGGTGACTCAAAGTTGAATTCCACTCATTCCTGAGATCTTTGCTCTCACCACCCAACACTGAATGTCTTGTCCAGAAATTGCAAACTACCAAATTCATAAATATTGATCAGAGCACGTAACTTCTTACACCCAGTTAAGAAATAAACAAAACACTTAACAGACTCCTC
>NW_009260945.1:2995351-3064678 GCF_000687185.1 Egretta garzetta | reverse complement strand
TTTCACATCACAGAAGAAAATGATAGGCACAAACATCAAAATGCCAGACTGGCAATAGGAAACTGTTCACTTACCTCACGATCCAACAGTACAGGCGACACCACTGTAACAATATCTCCCTTTTCCGGGTCAATATAGAACATATTTGGAGATGGTTTGGTAGGTGTCTGTTTGAGGATGTTATACCGCAGAAGAGCATTGTCTGTGCTAGAGTCATCAGCATCGAATGCTGTCATGCGCATCACAGTCGTTCCTAAGGGAAAAGAGGACAGACAACAAATGCAGTTAGCAAGAACGTGTAAAATTATATTGCCTTCACATGTGAGAACCAGGTGGGTACAATACATCATTATCTCAGCAAGACCACTAAGTAGCTTCACCTGATGCTTAGTCTGTACCTGTATTATTTTTGCTTGGTACTAAGCCAACAAGAAAAGAGAAGAGTTTCTGGTTTACAACAGACATAAGACCCTGACATAAGTTTACCATATTTGTATGCTTTTTTGCCATTTATATTAATTACATTTTACCAAATGAACTACAGATGTATCTTTTCCACTGTAAATTCTACAAGTAGAAAGGCTACAGTGTATTTATGATGAAGATGACAATGCTGAAATAAGAAAAATATCTCTATTTTCACTTTAATGTTTTGCACAGTTTCAGAATTGGCTGAACGTTATAATATCTGTCAATAAATTTTGTAACGATTAAAGCCTTCATTATTCTAATTTCCATTTGTACAAAACAATGGGTTTGTTGCATTAGCCTCAATAAAAAAAACCAAACAAACAAACAACAAAAAACTACCTCTATTGCCAGGCTATCCTTCGAGCGATGAAGTTTTTTTTATCATGAAAATCCTATAGCACACGGTTCTGCTATAGAGTGCAATAAGGCAAACACTGCTGACTGCACAGATTCCTAAATGATGTACAGAGTTAAAACCTCAGTTGTCTTCTACACCACAGATAATACAGGGAGGACTGAGATGGTGCTAATTCTCTACGTAGCTAGTGGAACACATACTCCTGCCTCACAGGACCAAGCCTTTTCCTCTCCCGTAGACTGGCACACCAGAGGCTGCCATAGCCTACAGAATTGTCACAGCATTCTTTTATTTGCTTTTTTACAGTACATTGAGAACAAAAGAAAGGAAGTAATAAGGCACCTGGGCTGAACCGTGAGATATTCACCCCTAAACCATTACGATTTCTTAGTCAGTTCATTTATAGGTATAAATGTAAGCCTTATTTTTTTTAAAAAATCTAACTAAAATAATATATCATCACACCAAACCCAAAGTATTACTGGTAATATCGGCCTGAAGAAAGAATAAAATCCTACAAAATAACAAAAGTCATGATCAAATCAACAAACTAGTTTCAGTGGTGAATCAAAGTTAAGTAAGTGATTAATGCAAAAAGTATTAGCGAACTTTATACAAAATAAGGAATCTAGGAAGGTATCCATTCTTTTGCCTAAAAATCCCAGCTAAAACAATTTATCAAATTCCATCAACTACACAATTTGCATTTAAGTAGCGTAGCACTGAAACTATGTTATCTAATGTGTGAACCACAATGTCAAAGTGAGTTATAATTCTTTGTTAAAGATTAATTCTTATGTGGCAGTTAAACCTTTCTTTTCCCCCACAGGCTTTCAGTGGGCAAGTATTATTTTAAAATATCATGTAAAAGACAAACCTTTTCATTTCTTAACAGGTCTGTTAGACCATATGATCTGTTCTCAGTATCCACATAGCCTTTTTATGTGGCAAAATAACTACAAGTGATTAAAACCTGGTACAGGCAAGGCCTAAGACATTACATTGGAAGTGCCCGCAGAACAGAAATATATATCATTCATGTACAATGATAAACAGTGAATTGATATTCTTTGTGAAGGTCTTGAAGCACAGATCACTTCAAAATCAAATAAAAATGAAATATTGCGGTAAAAGTAAAAACAAAGCCAGCTTCATTTATAGGCTGACATAACACCTGCCTGGTTCACTGTTAAACAAACATAACTGGCTTGTTTAGATATGTTTCTTCTTTTTTTCTTTTGCTCTACTTCCCAGAGTACCAAGTATTGCCTCTTGTTGTAGTGACCTTGAATATAAGCTCTCAAAGGTTTTGCTTCATTGCTGCTTCAGGCAGAGTTACCCCCTTGAGAAAAATAACAGAGATCTGACAGTGTGTTGTTTTTATTCACCAGTGATTAAAGGTCAGACAGCTCAAAAAGCAGCTTACCACTGGATACTGTGCCATGTTTTCCAATATTACAAGATGATCCTAGCCCTGATATTTTCACCTACTTTGTTTGAGACTTCTTCAGAAGAAAAAAAGAAAAAAAGCAGCTTTCTGTTTTGAAGAATGAAGATTCACCCTCTTTTCACTAGTACAACACACTGCTTTTTTTAGGTATTTATCGCATTTTGAGAAATTATTTATATTCATATTAGCTAATGTGTTTGCAAAGATCTTCTAAGTCACAAGACTTCAGTAAAATAAATAAGAATTAAGGAAAATCTTCAAAGGATCTTAGAGTGTCCAAGTACAAGTGAAATTTGTTGGGTTTGTTTCCTGAAAAATGTGATTTCGTAAGATGCTATACTCATGTATATTAGACTATATTTTAAATTAATATACAATTGCTACCATTATTCTATTAGATGAGTTAATGCACAGCAGAGCTTTAGAAACTGATTAAAATATATACTCAGCTAGAAATCCTATACTGTTGTCCTAGACAGTTCTACTAAAACATTTCTGATGATAAAGACTGTGGAAGGTACATGTAGATTTTAAAATCTGATGTACATCTCCAAATCTCAAGTTACTCTGGCATAGAACTGGTTAAAGACAATGGCTGAATCTGATTCTGATTTGCCAGCTGCAGTTCTTTAACCTTTCAACTCACTGGACATTATCTTGTTCTGTGCAATCATTCCTTTGGTGCATACAGATAAGAAATTCCAGTAACACAGAAGAGCAGAATTTTCCATTCATTTTACATTTTCCAGAAGGAAAGCTGTAGAGAATTAGACCCATTTGTTTTTATGTTGCTTTTGTCAGAAGTTTTGAGATACTGTTTTCTAGCTACATGTCCTGGTTTCGGCTGGGATAATTTTCTTCATAGTAGCCAGCATAGTGCTGTGTTTTGGATTTAGTGCCAGAAGAATGTTGATAACACACTGATGTTTTCAGCTGTTGCCAAGTAGTGCTCAGACTACTCAAGGACTTTTTGAGCTTCTCCTGCTCGGCCAGGTGCAGAACAAGCTGGGAGTACAGCACAGCTAACCCAAACTGTCCAAAGAGCTATTCCATACCATATAACGTCATGCTCGGGGGGGATTAGTTAGTTCGGGCAGTCACGGGGAGACTGCTCGCGGCTTGGGGAGACTGCGCGCGGCTCGGGGACTGCTCTCAGCTCAGGACGGGCTGGGCATCGGTCGGCGGGTGGTGAGCAATTGCCTTGTGCCTCATTCGTTTTGTATATTCTGTATATTCTGTTATCATTCTCATTATTACTATTATTATTTTCTCTTATTAAACTGTCTTTATCTCAGCCCTCGGCTCTAACCTTTTATTTTCTTTCCAACTCTCTCCCCCATCCCACTGAGGGAGGGGGGAGTGAGCGAGCGGCTGCGTGGTGCTGAGTTGCCAGCCGGGTTAAACCACGACACTACCAAAGTGGCTTTTACATTAAGTAAAAGTTATCCTGTTCTCACAAGTTCATACAACCTATGTAAATGCACATAAAATTGGGGTTGTCTTTAGATATCATTATGCATTAGTACAGCCCATCTAAAGTTGTATCTGTTTTCTGTTCATGAACGTAATACAGAAAACTAACACCTCTTTAAACATCACCTATATGCTCGCACCGCCAGAAAAACCAGAGTAGCTGCTGAAAACTGTGGCTGGAAACAAAAAGGGAGCCCTTGCACTGAGCTGAAAGTTGGAGCTAGGCTTCCACAGCCATGCTGAGAACGGCTTATCCTCAGGAACGTAGCCTTTACACTCTTGTGCTCACAAGCAGGTTTGCAAACTAACCAGAGTTCACTGCTGTGCCTTCATTTCAAAGCACAGTGGTACCCACTCTATGTTCTATTCCATTAAAACAAAACAAACAAAAAACCTCATTTATATACAAAAAAGCTAGAATGGGCTAGTATTTGTAGTTGACGCCTCAAAAATCAAACCAGCTTTAAAGCAGCCGCTAAAATATATTCCAGGGACCTTTTGGAGAAGTCTGATAGCTATATTTCCAGGGAAGAACTTTCCTGTCCTAGTTGGTGTGTTCACAGAGAGAACACACATGACCATACATTTGGGATTGGACTACCACAAAAGATAATGTTTATAGAGATCTCTTTCCTAAAAATATAGTGACACAAATTTTTATTTTAAAAGGCTCTACAGCATACATCTGGTCCAAAAGAGTTTAACTCAAGATGCACGCTTCCTCAGTATTACTCCTTCATCATAAAGTTTTATTCTTCATAAAAGATTCATTTCCCCAGACCCATAAACTGACTACTTCTAATTCAGTGTCATTTTATAAATACTTCCATTCCTGGCATAAATCAAATGCAGCTGGCTTTCAAACCACAAAACAACAGCTTGCTACATTATCATGTTAAACAATATATATTAACTTATCAAGCTGAGGAAGAAACGTCTGCAAAATCAGCAACTTTATAGATCTGCCAGCGATGTGCGGATACTCACTGAGGCAGTCTCTCTCAGTAAAGGTATAGTTATGCCTCGGTATTATTTCAATATTCATGGGTTTTTTTCACACCTTCTGGGCAGTTTCACTATTGCCATAATCACTCAAAACCTCTACTTGCACCTCCCAGAGTTCCTCATTGATCAGACAGATATCCCACTAGCCAAGTCATTGCTCCAGAGGCTGCAGCTATCAATCTGCTGATTGCTCATTTGGCCTGCAAGTTGGCTTGGAAATATTGGCAAAAAAACTCCCCTTAGGCATTAAGAAGTAAAACACAATGCTTGCACAATTTTGGGGTGATTGGAGCAAAGGATTTCTTGGGAAAAAGCTCTTTGGCATTTTGTTATTTACCTCTTAATAGCCTTTATATTTCCTTCTTTCTTTCTTTTCTTTCTCTTTCTTTTTCTTTTTGGGGTGCTTTTTTTTTTTTCTGTCCATTTGCCAAGAGAACATCAGAAACAGTTCAGCTGATGGATGAGATTACTACTAATGCCCTATCCCTCTCATTTATTTATTCAGCTACCAGGTTTATAAAAAGGACTGGAATGTAGTGGAAGTGAGGCTTGATTCAATGTAAATAAGCGTCTTAAGCCTACAGCCTTAAGAGTCTTAATTTGAATGCTAACATTAAAATATTATCCAATTTAAGGACTGAACAGTTTTAATTCTATGAGAGATACAGTGTTCAAAAACTGGAGTTTTCTCATTTTATTTTCACTCTTTTTCTGAGTCTCCACTGTATATTCAATATATTAAATGTTTTCTACATGTCCTAGAGAAAGGGAAGGGTCTACTTTCCTAATTAAAGTGCCAGGATTGCTGAGTTTTATTTCCACCCTCTTCACAATTTCAGATGTACACTGAGAATAATCAGTTACACAATGGTATACTTTCAAGTAAAGCTATTTTAACTCAAGAAGGAGAACAAAGAATGAGAAATGGGGTGAAAAAGGAAGAAATCAAGGGAGTTACCTATATCTCTACAGCATGTTATATTTACTGCTACTGAAAAAAGACACAGCACCTTTCAGAAAATGGAGGAAAGGAGGGCACCCTCCTGACTACTGTACTCATCATAACTAATCATGTTTGACTGCCGTTTTGTACTTTAGAGGCATCAAGCACCAGGGAAGAAAAACAAATAGAAGAAGAAAGGTCTGTTATAGTTCCAATGACGTGCATCTGAATTTCAACTATAGTTGTTAACTTCTGCATGTTATTAAAAACTTGAAGGCCTTGCTCAATAGAAAAGACATTCAGTAAAAATTAATGAGTTCAGTCTTTTAGCATCTCTCACGTTTGTTTAGGTATCATCGCAGCTGTGATGAGTTCAAAAAGTTTTGAAGGACCGACTGCCAGACAGACGGGTAGAAACACATGCTAAAAGTTAACTTATTCAGATGGCATCTTATTTTTATATGCCAGTTTCTTTTCATCATGTATCTATACTCAAACTCAAAAACTATTTCCAAGCAGTCGGTCCGTCAAGGGAAAGCAATAGACTTTTTTTTCTCTATACCAAGTGCACTACTTATTAAGCTTCCCCCTCATCTGAACATATACAGGTATAGAAGTAACAACAGAAACCTTGATATGAGGTGACATAGCTATTAAACGTTTTTATGTAAGAGGAACAAGGCTGGTTGGTGGAAATGTTCTGTATTTCAGAGTACATGTCAAACTCCTCAACTTTTTAAAAAATACTAACTTTTCAAATTTAAAAAATAAAAGCATATAATTGTTTAACACACAGGGTTTCTGAGAAAGAAAGGAAAATGCTGTGGCATGTTCCTGAACGAAGTTTATGCTTTCTTAAACATGAACCTAAACCTCCTTGTTCCTAATAACAGGAACAAGGGAAATACAAGAGGAGAGGAATGGTGACTGCTCTGCTGCTGTTAGAAGCTCCTCACCAAACTGTATCTACTACAACTCCATCTTCCCCTAAACAGTTGCCCAGTTCTACTCAACATCATTGTTATCCCTTCAGGAAACAAGGCTTCCTTGCTCAGACATGGGGAAGTCATCACACTTGTTCACTCACAGCCTCTTCAGATAGACTGGGAATTACAAGTGTAATGAAAGAGGACTTAGAACAACAGAGCTAAAGATGAAAAAACAATGTCCTTCCTCCAGATACGAAAAGGCTGCAGATATAAGCAAACCACCAAAGATTTTTACTCTAAGTAAGATTCTGCCCAAGTTCTGGATCTGTAGTAAAATGTCACACACTCATGTCTGCTTCCCTTTTGACCACTGCAGTCTATTATGAAAAGGCATGAATTCTTGGGTCATGACCATAAGCTATAAAAAGTCCCACTGTTCTAATATTCTAACTGCCAATTCATAACATAATATTATATGTCAGATAACATAATTCATAAAGCAATATAACAACACATTCTGTTGAAGTAAATGGTTTAATGTAAATGATGACATACATTGAAAGTCTCACAGCAGGCAAATATGACAGAACAGTGATTTATGTGTGAAAGAATAGCTATTCAACATACAAAGACTAAGACTGAGCCCTAGGCACACTCAGAAAACACAGAGGACCCACGTTCTCTCTGGAGTTTGGCTAGCACTGGAAGCCAATCAGAAAAGTCACAGGAAATAAAGACTAGATGAGACATTAAAATATCATTAAATTCACCCCCCTAAAAACAATGCCGGACCGTTCTTGAAAAGATACAGAAGAATACTGGCTTCTTTTCTGAAAACTTCAAACGGAGAAATTTCCACAGTCTCTATGTACCTTATCACCTCAACGAGTGCATTTGGCAAACACCTGTCAGAAAAGGAGTTCAAATCCTAAGAGCAGATAGGCCAGTGCCTAAAATAGCCAGCTAAACTCTAGACCATCACTGTACCGGTGAAGATGGAGGATGCTAAGCTCTTTCCCCACCTTCTATAAAACTACCAGAGGTAAAAACTCAGCACCTCCTGCCTAGAGTGACTTGCTCATTCACTCAGCCCTTTATCTGAACTGTTTGACAGCTGAAACATTTTGTCAGAGATGCTTACAACTCACATGATTCACCATGCTGTTTTCCCAGTTCCCATGTAGAATTGGAATTGCCTGCAATCATTCAAATTTAATTTCAGATGTATACAAGCTGTTTAAATGCAGATGCAAACTTTATAGTCAAGAACAGCTAAGCAGAGCGCTTACTAAAAATACATATTCTGCACTTATCTCTGTTTTATAATCCAAATGTTTTCTTTTAGCTTTTCTCTACCTTTTCTTTAATAGTTTCCCATTCTTCAAACTCTTCTCTGTTTATCTGGGTGGTATAGTTCTGGCCAGAGCAATGCAAATTGCTAATAGACAGCAATTTTTGAAGTAATACAAATATATAAAGCCTGATGTAAATTTCATATCCAGAAATACCCATGAGAAATTACCTTTTGAATGTGGTAGAAAGCTTCCCTTAAACCTCAAGACAGAAAATAAACCAGACAAAATTCGATTAATCATTTAACTTTGTCCCAAAAAAGAAGTCAATAACCAGTTTCTCCTAGCCCCTAAGCAGGAAGGCATTCTTAATCAAGATAAATGAAGAAAAGAAAATAGATGTTTCAGAGACTTCATTTAGGTTAGTAAAAAAGGGTTGTCGATTGTTTGCATTCTGAACTTCTGGGAGAGAACTGGCCATCTCTCACTTCAAAGCCACTTTCACCTTGTCTCCGTCCAGCCCTGTCAAAAAGAGTTAGTGTTCTGGATATTTACAGGAACAGCAATGAGAACAAGTATAGACTCTTCTCTTGGCCCTTATTAAACAACACATAGCTAATCACTGGGAACCTAGCTCAGATTCAGCAATCTATCAAGCCATGAAAGCCTCTGAATTTGGAGACCTAGCAGCACTTACTGGCTCTTGGAGCCAGGTAAATATCCTCACCATATCCTGGCCCACAACCCTTTTCCAGCACCAGGGTCCTTTGGAAAGGAACCTTGAGTACACTGGTAGAGAGGAATCAGACGTGTGTTTGAATAGGTCCACCAATATGGACAGCTGGAGACCCTGGACTGTGAGGGCACACCCTGGCTGAGAAAGAATCAAGGACAGCTATTATTTTTTTTTTTTAATGGAGAAATCCCATGCCAATAACAGCTCCAACATAAAGAAGTTTGTCAATCATATTTTGTTTTTAAGCTAGGACTGTCTGTAAGGCAGAAGTGAACCTAGTTAAATAAAATTCATAGAAATGGAAGAGATCAGTGCCAAATGTAGGTTTTAAATCAGTAGTATATTAAAATCTAATAGCACTTTGAAAATGAAAAGGAAATGAGAAGAATATTTTTCCTTTCATTCCAACAACAAGTCATTTCAAAATGAAAAAAAAAAAAGCAATGCAATGTATTGACAGTAAAGTGTCTATTTTTTTAAACACCATAAAAATACAGTCTGTATGGAATAGGCAATAAGAAACCCAAGCTATATACTCTGTGTTCATACTCTGCATTAGGACTTGTTCAAGAACTACAACAAAATGGAGAGATTTTTCTAAGAAGATAATATTTTCACAGATTTCAATAGTCTTTTGATCAGGGCCACATTTCATAGATGGAAGATCTCATTCTTTAAATTACCTACTTTTGTAAAGGAATTGACTGGCTCCTTAAAAATATCTTCTAAGAAAGGCAGCAATTATACTCCCCTGTCTCAGTGAGCTTTAATCAAAAACACGTCATTACTTTACAGAAACCACTTTAGATTATCCTTCTATGTCCAAGAAAGGTACACTGGCATCCTTCCTGATTAAAAGGTAATATTATTACATTTGAATAAGATCTCTTAGCGCAAGGTCAATCTTCCCTGATTGGATATGCTTTTTGAGACAGTGGGCCAAAATTTCTGTTGATCTAAATCAGTCCAGCACTACTAAAGCAAAGTTATATATTAGATGAGGCTGTGGAATACTGGAATGACCTTGAAGGTCTATATTAGGCATAGACAGGATTATATTGCCTTTATTCCCTTTTTACCTTCCTAATTTCTCACTTCAGTATGTGTGAAATGAAACAGAAAAGCAAGATCAACACCGCCTTTGTTCCTCTTCTGTATTAGACCCTTTTCCTTCTTGCTACCAGCAACTTACACAAGTATCAATTTTTTCACATGGATATAGGATAACGACAAGATACAATCACACTTCATCAGTAACTGCACCTTAGAAGTCCTCATCTTTATCCTTTGCCTCTTTAACTAATATAAAATGGTTATGCATCAATCACATGTTACAAAGAGGAGATATAATTGAAACACCGATCCTTGTTATCCATGATTCTGTGTCTGTGATTCTCATCATCTACATCAATCCAAAGTTAATCCATAAAAGCCAAGGGTGCTTCAATATTATAAAAATAGTGCGAATGAAAGAAGAATCAGACCTCATAATGAGGAAGTAAATCTTCTTACATGGTTTCTAGCTTCATCTGTAGGAACCAGAGCACGCACTTATTCTAATGTATCATTTCATCTTTGTATTGATTTCATAGTCAGCCCTAGCCATTTGATCTATTAAACATCTGAAAGTTCTTATCTGAGGCATAAGTGTTTCCGTCTTAATACAGGATCTTTTTAGGTGAGTTTTGTTTTTCTTTCCCCCCTCCTGCAGATTAACTACTGGATAAATTATTTGATTGGTCTCCCAGTGTCTGCTCTGTTGAAGTTATTAAAATTCATCTTGCCCAGACAATATTTCATAATTAACTTCTTCACTGCTAGACACAGTAAATGAATTGGGCAACTACTCCCTGTTCTTCATCCAGAGAATTGCATTAAGTCCATTGCACTTTTCTAAATAAATCATACCAAAGATGCAGTAATTCCTGTTAAAACTACAAACAGAAGTGGAATATTTTATTGTAAGGTCTCAAACTTAGTATTGAACAAATCCTTACAGAAGCTTATAAGGCACGTCTTGGAGAGATATCCTTTCCCTTAAAAAGGATTCATTCTCCCCCCATACATTCTTTTGAACCAAGTTCAATAGCTTCCCACAGAAAAGGAGTCCACTATGAGGAAGAATAAACACAACCGGTTATTCTGGAAACCTGCTCTTTGAACTGGTCAGCCTGTAAATCAACTCCGCAGCAACAACTCATTCCCTAATAGCATTCTGGAATAACAGAAGGTGGAATGTTTTTCAGCCATTTCCTCATCTCAAGATTGAAATATCTGCATATAGAAATCTTTGCAACCCTACTCAAAATCCTCTTTTTTTGGTTAAATTTTATTTTAAAGCCATCAATAGCTGAATTTAATACATTATTCACATGCTGAAAGAGTATGCTCTATGATTTTAAAGCAGGTCTTTGAAACTATCTTATAAATCACAGGTTTCAAAAACTCTATCCATATATGTAACAAGAATACACTTTGGGGTGTGTGGTATATGTTTTCAGTAGGGGCCTTGATATTCTTTCCTGAATTAAGTCATTAAGCCACTAAAGTTCACAAGTTTGGGGTTAGACAGTGTGATTAATTTCACTCAGTTACAACCGTTTTAGGTTCAGATATAGTCTTTTAAGTTTCCTAACAGTGACTGTAGGGGGACTGGCAATTTTGGATGCAGTTCATCCCATTCTAAGCTAAATATTTAAGAAAGGTGCGATGAAGCATCCTTAGAAGTGATTCATTCTGGAGGAAATCTAACTCAGAAAAGATATCAAACTCCCAGGCTGTACTGGGTTTGCGTGGCAAGATTTGAGGGCATGGGTGTGGGAAGGTGGGTGTGAGAATAAAACGATTCTCCTGTACTTTTGTTCTAGTAACACATACTTCGAAAGACTTTCTCTTTTCCACTTCATGACTACTTACAGCTAAAGGGAAAACACACCTGTAGAAAGTGTATTAGAGCCTGCCCCAGCTCTGTGCTGGATGTCCATACAGTCTGCACTGACACTTGACCCTTGAAAAGTGGAGGTCTGCAAGGCTGAACAGCAGGCCATGATATCACTGTTCTTACTCCATTAGAATTTATGCATCATGTTAGGGAAGGACCTTAAGCAACAAATCAAGTTATTTTAACTTTGTGTGTAATTGATTTAGTATTGAGAGGGTTACATTATGTCCCTGCAGAGAAAATATGGATATGGAAAAGGCTCTGTATGTCATAAACCATCTAAATATTGACTGTGGAACTCATTAATGTAAAATTAATAATTAAGCACAGAACAGCTCATGATATATCACTGTCAGCAACTGGATACTTAGAGACCATAAAAATTTGCGGAGCTGTGTGCAAATATAGTGTCATTAAATCACAGGCTTGTTCAAGTATATTTATACATATGCACATATTCTTAGACCCAAAGAAAACAAGCATCAGTCAGTGCTATATTGCATCAAGAAGGAAGACCCAGAACAGATTTTAAATGGTGACACACTTCTACCTTTCCACCAGATACACAGCCCTCAGCTTGAACACACTTAAAATTCAAGTGGTTCACATGGCTTGCAGTGAACTGAATTAAACTACTAAAACTTCCTAATTCAATGAGCCCTTTTTCTTTAATGTCTCTCCATCATGTCTCAACTAGCTGCAGACAAAAGTGGGTTTGTTCCTTCAACCGCCAAGCTGGCTGGCAGAGATCTAAATAAAGTCCAGAAGCTATAAACCATATCTGAAGAGTGCTGATAAGCTCTCCTTCTGCCATGACTTTCCTTGCTCCCTGGTTTTGAAGCTGAGCTTCTCATCTTACAGAGAACTTCGTATCAGCCTGGCAACATGGTCTTTGGTGTGGATTTGGCTCAAGTGTGCAGCAGCTTGGAGTACAAATGGATGAAGCAGCATCTGTCTATCTGCCTTCGGGTATCCATTTTGACTACTTTTTTTCCTATTTTCCCATATTGTGTTGCTATACATACCTGGCTGAGTCCTAAACTGTAGGAAGGCAGACTTATAGACTGTTTACTGGGCTGAAGGCCACCAGAAATGGGCATAGCATTATACAGCCAAATAGTTCAGTCATCTCTGTGCCCATTCTTGCACAAAGAGGATCATCATTTTCTGTCCCAAAACAAACATCTGATTTCAGTTAGGACATTTTTTGTAGGCAAGGACACCAAATACATACTAGTACTTCAGTCCTATTGTATTCAATGGCATATATCAGGTATATAGAGAGTAACAACTGAGTTTTTAATTTCTTTTTTACTTTTCAAATTTAGGACTTCATTGACATACTGCCTTTGGGCAAGAAGGTCTGTGTAAAGGATGCACTGAATGGAGCCATAACAGGGGAATGTCCATTCCACCCATCTTCTTCCCCCATTAGAAGTAAACGGAAAAGCAATTGGGACTTGGAAGCAGATAGAGGTGGCCCTGTCTTGGGTTCCCTGTTGACTTTTGCCCTTACAATTTCCCGTGTTGAAATGTCAACAGCAATATACCACCAAGTTTAAAGGCGATCTGTAAACATCATTTGTCAAATACAAGCATAAAGCTTCCCCCCCACCTCAGGTCTCTCAATTTTGAGTGGAGCCCTGGTGCAAGGTATATGAAGAATGACAATTTCAAAATATGTTCAGGATACAATCTCTAAGAGTTTCAGTGGACTTCTTCCATGAAAAGCTTCAGTTAGAAAAATCAAGTAAGAAATACTTTACTTTATACCCCTTGTACTGCTGTGATTTATGAATTTGTTTTTCCAGTAACTTACACGAAATCCGACTTTCTATGGATGTGAGCTGTAAATCTCCCTGCTAGTCAATGAAGTCAAGGTCAGTATAGAGTCATAGTTTCTGTCTCTGAGATGTCTGCTAATATCCTTCCCTAACACTACCATACTCTTCACAATTGGATGAGATCATCGGTATATTATTACATGATATTTATATAAACTCAAGGGAAGAGGACCAACAAATCCCTACTACAGCTATGTTTTAAGTTCCTTGACTTTTGGGAAGACCAGTAACTTCCAACCCTCCCCCTAAACTTAACGCCTGCTAAAGAAAAAAAAAAAAACCAAACCCAACAAACCCAAATACTTATCTACTTTAACATCTGTAAATGATAATTATTTTATGTCTGTTTATCTACAGCAAAGTACCTATGACAGTTGTAAGTGAGCCACAATGATTTGTATCTATGGATTACATGTCAAATTTGAAAAACTGTGGCTTAAATCATACATTCATGACAGATCTTGAAAATCTAAGAGGAGATAGGTATTCCAATGTAATGTACCAATGTCAAATGAAGCTATTCTGTATTTTTATTACATTACCAGAAACATCCATTAGATAGCTGCAAACTCTTTTGTTCGGGGAATTCCCTTAGCTTTTTATTCAAATGTACTTCTTTAAAGAGAGAACAGTTTGTACTTTCATTCACTTGCATGCCACTTATGAAATAACCCATTGATACTAATCCCGGCAGCATTCTGTTAAGTATATTGTACTTTCTATGCCTATAACAACCAGATCTGATAATGATCTTCTTCACACTGAATATATCTGTTGACACAGTGCAACTAAGAATTAAACCAAATGGATAATTTGTTAAAGCAAATAAAAGGCGGCATATTTTACAAGTTTCCTGGTTATGCTGTAATGACACAGAATACCAATAAAGTTTAAAAAAATAAAGAAAACAGTCATGTATACTTATGCAGGAATTGAATTTTAAAACTACACAACTGGTGACAATATTGTTATGTTCTCAAAAGAACAGAAATGCAGGTGCCAATACCCCAGATTTTTGCACGGTGCTAAAGTGTAATGTTCTCAAGGAAATTAAGCTCTAAAGATAATCAGACATGTGATTCCTTATGTATATATTTTTTTAATTCTTCAGACTTTCCCAGGTTAATAAAAATCCATCTATATTAAAATATACATAAATGCTTGCCCCAAATAGAATATATTTAATAAAACATATTAAGACTTCGTAGAGAAACACTTATTTCTCTGTATTGAATACCAGGGATGTTTTATGTCCTTGCAGAGATCATTGTTTGAGACTAAGTTTCACTTGAAACTTCTAGATGCATTCCAATGTCTTGTTAAAAAATCCAGAATGAAAAATGTCCTCTAATGTTCCATATAGGTTTGCATTTAACAAATAATCAACTTGTGCATTACGATATTGCCTTCACAGCATGCTTTTCTCTCAGTTTCATGTACCATGAAATATCGTGGTCTACAAACCAGTATTTTAGTTGCTGGAATCAAGCACAACAGCAAAAAATAAAATGGGAGTTTATAAACTTTCTTCACTGAAAATGGAGGCTCCCAGGAACAGGCCCCATGCAAAGCGCAGCATAGGCTGGCTTCCTTCCACTTAGTTCCAGCTTTCTCAGGAATTGTTAAATGTCCTTCAGACCTTCATTTCATGAAGAAAGCTGATTTTGTTCATGAAAAATGACAATTACAAAATGGTTATTTTGATGGCAAGCGATAATGCTAGAGCGCTTCAGTCATTTACACTGACATTTTGCATACAAAGATAACATAAAGCATTTGTTAGCTGAATAATTAAGTGCCTATATCTGACTGGAATAGGTTCAACCCTGGTGCCTGAAACACAGTTCGAGCCAAAATTCTCTTTTTTCCCCCTGTCCTTGGCTGGGAATCTCCTACTGGTGCTGGAGCAGGAAATAAGAAGCAACATTCACACCTGGGTTCCATACTAAATAAAATGAAAAGTGCTGCTATTCTCTGCTTAGGCTCTGTCCAGAAAGCAGTTCTTTCTTTTGCAAAATTAGCAGGTTATAGAGGCTGCAGAAAAGCACCACTGAAGTTTTTATTCCAATTTAGCACTCTTAGCAGTAGATCATAATATCGTTCAGCTGCATCCCACTTGCAAAATTACCTAGTTATGCTAATTTCAGGGGGGGTTAATCACATTTACATGTACAAAATAAATTGATAAATGTTCTGTTGGCATATCAGTTATGGAATCTACTGTGTGTACTACTTGAGCTCCGCATACAGATACACCATCCTGCTGCTTCAAACAATAACATTTCCGTGTACAGGAAAAAACTTATTTCCTGCATAATTCAATACAATTCCATGTACTCTTACAGTTTGCTTCAAAAATCATCTTTTAAACTAATGCTTTGTTCACACCAACATGCCAAGATCTGGGCACTGGAGAAAAATGCCTCTGAGCTGTTCTACGTAAGACATCGTGAAGACATCGCTTCATCAGGATTTGAACGGAAATGCTGCAAAGTGGCACCAGTGTATGGTGGTTGGAAAGCAATTAGCAAAACGTAGTTAAGAAAATTTTTCATTCTCTAGTTGTGTGCATGTTTCTAAAGCAGTGAGATCTATGTACATATCTAGAAATTAGATTATAAATTAAGCATGCTACAGATGTTTATAAGCCATAATTAAAATCGACCCAGTAACCCTCAATTAAACATTTATGAAAGATTTATTCAAAACTGGTTAACCATTTATAAGACATTTATACAGAAACAGAGTATAAATGATGACTTTCAATTTTCCAGGCAAACTTTATAAAGTACTTTCATTTTATCTTCTGTCCTAGTTACTGCATGTGGAGACACTGCGATACTGGATATGTGGTAATTTCTTGCAAGTTTTGACTTCTCGATATTGGAATGACACTATGAATAATAGCACAACAGCATTACAGGCTCATAAAAGCAAATGAATGCTTTGAGAACTGACAGTACATACACATTCTTAAAACTGGAATCTATTTAAATGTACTGCTCTGAAGCAAAGAGATATATTTTAATATATGTACAATTATAACCGCCTGTGTGCTTTTCTTTGACGTGATTTCATTTTGAATAGTACTATTTAAATATGTAATGTAGCTAATTTTATACCACACATATACTTGATATAACATATACGATATAGATATAGGAGAAAGTAATATAAATAGATTTTGATGAAGTGCAAATGAGTTTTCAAACTCAGGTTCTTTTCATTGACATTTTCATCTGCTGACTTATCTGCATTGATTTGGCTTGACTCAAATCATACCAAAAGAACCCCTCATGAAATATGAACCTCAGCATCATCTCTTCGCTGCTGTAGCCAAAGCCCTTTCCACATGCCCTGCTTCCTGGGCACCTCTAAGATGCTCGATAGCAAACTGTTTCCAAGAACTCCTGCTGCCCAACAGAAGAATGCACCTACCCCTGTGCTCGTTCTTCCTACAAAGTGTAATATGCTTCCTTTTCTGTTTTTTTATATTTCAGACACTTATTTATTTAGTACTCTATGACCAATAACATAAAATATAACTGTCTAGTGATGGAAAAAGCAGTTAGAGAATTTGAAGGTAACACTGCAAGCTCTCCTTTCATGCTCTTTTGATGCACACCAATAATGCTCTGGACAGGTTGGAGTAACGATATCGCCCATGGCATATGCAACCCCCAACCACACTGCTGAATGTCAGTTCCAAATTACTTCTTCTGTTTTTATTATTCCTTCTAATGCAGGCTTTAGGAACATGACTAGGACCTCACATTAATTTCACACAGGTTACCAGTAAGGCATCAAAGTTTTTCGCTATTGACACATTGACCTATTGATACAGTTTTGTACCAGTGAGCTTAAAGATGGAGGATTACACAGTCCATCAAATTTCTGAGACATTCAGGCCCTTGTAATTTCCTTTTCTGAGGCAGAAATAATATCATCTTCACCCTAAAGCACTGCTCAAGACCTGAACTCCTACCTGATCAGCCAACTATGGTAATTAAACATACCTATGCTTTTTAGAAGTAATCAGTGGAGATACAGAATTCATATTGTTCATATTTTGCTGTATGCATCAAAAGCAATTGGAATTAATGAAAAATTATATATGTTGAGAAATACACCACAATTATTACACAGGAGGAATAAAACATCATTTCTGATCCTGCTCTGAAAATACTTCCATTAAAATATCTGGAAATGGAAATGTGATATTACAATAAATACATCTGTTATTCAAAAAGCCTATACTTTTGCAACTCTACTGTATGAAACTGGTTATATTGATTCTTTACAAGGTTTATTCAATTAGAATATTTGAAAAGCACACAAATTTGTAAGGCAAACAGCTATAAATAAATACGAAATGTAAGATACTGACTTTTATGTTCAGACGCACCTTAGAAAGTATCGTAAGTAAAATTTCCATTTAATTTCTCAATTTCTAAACACAGTAACAGAGAAGTAATTACAGAATACTAACCAGCACTAGAATTTAAGAAGAGATTAAAAAATTCTGATTTCCCCAATTTGTTTCATGTAGGCAAACATACAAAACCTAAACAAAAGAAGATTTAAAGATCCCTCTCCCTCTGTAAGAAAACAGCTTAATTTGCATAATCTCCTACAAGTCTAATTTCCCTTTATGATATTTTGGAATGTTTTCCCGATCAGTGAATTCCCTACAGCAATATAAAAAGTTCTACACTCAGTAATGAAACACTTAAACCACAAAATGAGGACTTGCAGTACAAATATCCCTGGCATCCTGCCGTAAGATAAAACTATTTAATTCCTTCCCTTAAACAGAATCCATATAATCAGTAACAGATTTATGCTTCTGTAATAGAGCAAGTGAGAGTTTTCATGAGAGGGGGATACTTGTGCAAACAACTAACCGCCTTAAAATGATGGTTAGACTGGCTGAAGCTGTGGAAGAGACTCATTTGCAATCTCTGTGCTTCCTGTACTTAATGGAACAGACAAAAGCCCTTTGAACAGAAATCAAAGAAAAGATGAAGGTGGCCAATTGGTTTCATCCTGAGCAGCAGTGTATGTGAAGCATGACCCTAGCAACTGCTTTACTAACTTGTGCTGCTAACAAAAAACTCTTGCCCGTCTGGCTCCAGTGGCAGACTCTTGCACTGCGTTGTGATGTTCGGGCTTGGGTGATTCATAAGAGGGCATGGCATCACACCTGCTGCTAGAAGACAACTTCAGATTTGCCCATTATCCTTCCCTCATCCATATTAGATACTGTTTACTCGCTGACAATGGAGGGAATCATGATGAAAAAAGGGCTATCTGAAGGGCCCTAGAGTTATGGTAAAAGTGAGTGGCCTTTGAGTCCATCAAGAATCCTTGTGATGGCAATATAGCAGGAAAAGATGCTGACACAGAGGTGTCATTCGGGTTCGGTACTCTAACAGCTGCAGCATTGCCCTTAAAGAAAGGCTGTGGGTAAGGCAAGTCCAGTTAGTACTAAGCTAGCAGCAAGAGCTTTCTTACTGATGCCCAAGCCTTAGAGAATCTTAGTGTCAGAGGGTTCTGCCAAAATATGCTTGAGACAGATGAAACTAAATGGAAACGCGAGCAGGGAAACTTGAAAAGACAATCTAGGAAATCTATTACTGTTGATTCTGAAAGTCAAAATTATTTATCCTTGCATAATTTTCAGAGACTGTTTCATCACATAGAAAAGGAGCGAATGAAAAGCTGTTGATGGTGATCAATCCAAGGGGGCTGCAGTCATGCTGCATTATGAATCACTGCAATTTAACTCACTGCACAACTGGTTAGTGGTTGCTTATTGTACTGCTTAAGTTACGTAAAATGAAAAATGTTTATTTTGCTATGTACAACCTATACAGAGAGGGTAGGACAGAGGTTTTAGAAGGACATACAGACCTCCTGAAATATATCAGCCACAAGATCAACATAAAATAAAACTGTCATCATCTTTCCTGCCCTTGGATATACTGGAGGGGTATTGCTTTGGCAGGTTTCAATCTTCTTCAAATATTAAGTAACCACAGAATTTTAAGGTCCTGAATTTAAATCCACATTAGCAAGCAAGCTAGTTCCCAAGTGCTGTCCATATAAATAATCCCAGGATAGTGACACTTCTGCTATGTATAAGTCCTTCTCTGAATGGAGGATGACTTAGGAGAGGTGCTGACATAGGATCAAGCTCTTGAAGGATGCACCATATTTTATTATTCATACATTTGTATTAATGCAGAGGAGTTGTTAAATAAATGTTACTACTGTGGACAGCAGTAATATTAACATGGTGAGATCACTATTTATTTAGGTTTCCACATTTCCAATTTGTTCTATTTATTTCACAACTACACAAGCTTGAAAAGGCTTCTTAAAATGAATCATAGAAATGAGAGCGTCAGAGAGCCAGTTAGATCATCAAGTTCAAGTCTATGTCATTATGCTGTTACTTTCTTGTTCTCTCCAGGTTACTTATGTGGGAACAATAACATTTCCTTTTAAAGACATTTCTCATATACTTTTTTTGCTGATATTCAATCCAGATTTTCCTTTCCTTCCTTCTACCCCTCTACGGCATGCAGCAGTGGCCAATAGGTAATGCATTTATAAATAGACTGAGACTCACTAGAAATGCAGCAGTCCCACAGCATGCTATAGGTTGTGCTTTATTCTCAGCTTCCTCTTGAAACCATAAGCAATGTTTCTTTTCCTCTGTATTATTCTTTTTCAGATCAATGGTTTTCAGCTGCATTTTAATTACAAAACTGTAAAACAATCTATTCTCTATATGTATACATAATACAAACTGCTCCAAGAAACATGTATAAGAAATGAGGCTCATTCTGAACATATCAACTGAAAAGGCTGATTCAGCTTTTCTTCCAAACACAGAAGAAATGGACTTGTTTCTCAGCTGTATCAAACTAATGCTAAAGGTCTTCCAGGACTGAGGGAGGAGATGAAGATGCAACATGTCTTTGCATTTCCTCAGGCAAAGGAACAAGCAAAGCTTATCAAAGGCAACCACCATGCAGTCAGGAGTCCCACTGGTTGCTCTTGTGATGTTCCATAACATCCGTGTTGCCTGCTCATACCATTAAAACATTCCTTGCACTGATAGTAACAGTGATAGCTATTCCAGAGAGGAGTCTTTGGCTGTTAAATTCACTGAACAACCCTGAACCCAAGAACAGGTAACTCTGCTACCTTAAGAGGTCCTCTATAGAATCATAGAATCATAGAATGTTTTGGGTTGGAAGGGACCACTAGAGGTCATCGAGTCCAACCCCCCTGCAGTCAGCAGGGACACCGCCAACTAGATCAGGTTGCTCAGAGCCCCATCCAACCTGGCCTTGAATGTTTCCAGGGATGGGGCCTCCACTACCTCTCTGGGCAACCTGTTCCAGTGGTTTACCACCCTCATTGTAAAGAATTTTTTCCTTATATCTAGCCTAAACCTACCCCGATTTAGTTTAAAACCATTACCCCTTGTCCTAACGCAGCTGGCCCTACTAAAAAGGTTTTCCCCCTCTTTCCTATAGGCCCCCTTTAGGTACTGAAAGGCCGCAATCAGGTCTCCCCGCAGCCTTCTTTTCTCTAGACTGAACAAGCCCAACTCTCTCAGCCTGTCCTCATAGGAGAGGTGCTCCAGCCCCCGGGTGTGGCCGTGGCTCCCCAGCCCCACGAGAAAGCGCCCGGCTCGGCTCTGGGACGCTCCTGTGTTGGCAGCATCGCTAAGCATAAAGGTTTCCTCATCAGCCAGCAGATCTCATTAGTACTTTTATTAATTACATGGATGGGAAGAGCAGCCCCGATCCAAGTCAAACAATCTGTTGTGGTTGCGTGCGATACAAAACCAAAGTCCCTTAAATACAAAATACGCGTCTTCGAAGTGATCACCTGGCACTGGGCTCTACTGCCAGAGTTATATATTAATATTCCAACTGTACAAGTATTTATAGATAGAAAAAAAAAAGAAACATTTAAAAAATATATTAGGAGAAAAATCACTCCCCCAAATGTTAGTTATATTTTTTATATATATAAAATATATATATATATATAAAACCACAGAACACAGGCTGGGTTGCTTCTTTTTCAGCAGAAAAGAAGCAGATAGGATGTGTTAGGGCAAAACTGACACGGGGGACGGCTCCCACGCGTGGGTCACGTTGCCTTCCAGTTGGAACGGTGTCTGGAGCTTGGGTCCCTGCCTGAACGGAGAAACCAGGTCGGGTCCTGGGCGTCCTTCACTGCAGCAGACGGCTTCACCGTGGAGGAAAAGGGAGGGACAGGAAGGGGGTCTAGTTCCTACACTAGAGCGTGTAGGAACTGAAATTCTCATTGAATTTCAAATCAAAACAACCAACTTTCTTTGCAGAAAAATGGTATTGTTTTTAACTGACTTAAATAACATAACTCAAAGAAAACAGAAAAGCTTTTGGGCACATCTCTCTTACTTCCAGAGTACCTTTCAAAAGGGCCTGATGCCCCAAAGATAGTCTTCTGTTTCCTATTCTATTGGACAAATAAAAAAAAAAATATATTTTCCCTTACAAATATATGCCACTCACACTCTTAGACCATCACAATCACAGACTACTACTGTACAAAAGAGGTTTATACTGAAGTCTTTAGTTATGTCCTGTCCTTCAGCTGTAAGCCAGGCACAATATATCATCAGTGGTCATTCAGTCCTAAGGTGGAATCTCAGCAGTAAAATAATTTCTGAATGCTAACACTCTGCCAACCAGTAGGTCATGCCAAGTTGTTGATCTTCATTTCCCCTATGCAGTGAAGACTTTGGTACGCACATGAGCATCGCACTGCATAGACCTCTATGGAGTTTCTGTGAATAAAACCACTGAAGTTAAATTTTGATGTAAATATGTAACACAAGCTGAGGGAAATATTTGACAGGCTACTGCTCTTTGTGTTCCTCCCGTTTAGCTCTTTTATCAAGACTCATTTAATGGGGAAATTTAAGTGCATCTGCATGAAAATCACACAGAGCATAGGGCAGAAATAAATATTTTACTAATATCGCCCTTTTTGTGTTTGTAAACTTAAACAGGAAGACTAGAGCTGTGTGTTTCGGAGAGGAAAGCTACAGAATGCCATTGTGCCATACATTTCTGAAGATGAAAATTGGCTAATGCTTTTGTTACATTGCCTGCTTTGTCCTTGGAAAACCTGCCTGTATAATAAACATATGTAGTATTTCTGAGGCTGATTAACTAGCTTGTTTCCAGTAAAATGACTTTCCCTTGAGAGGAACATTAAGATTTCTTTAATGCAATCTTCATCCATTACCATTGATTATGGCTTCATTAAATATGAAAATGAGGATTTACGCGTTGCAACAGATATCACTTTCTGCATAAGTGAGTAAACATTTTCCTCTGTATGCTTTGCTCAGAGAGAAGCGTGAACAAATATTTTATTTATGTACTATTTTGAAGGAAGAAATTGCCTGTGGCAAAAACCTAAGCACAGCTCACTGGCAAAATACTCTTCTTTGGCAAGGATAGAGCAAAAATATGAGAACTCTGGGGCACAAACTGCTCGCAACCTAGTCATCCTCTGTGGCACCAAGTGGTTAAAGACAACTAAATATTCATTGGCAAGATAAGCTGATGAATCACACAAATCCTTATTCATGAATGAATCAATATATTTATGAAAAGATTGGTTGAAGACAAAAAGATATTTCAGTCAGCGCAAAGCTAACTGTCCAGTCAGCTTGGTGACAAGAATGGATCACCAGCAGGTGCAATGGCTTCATCTAAAACGTGTATAAAACAGCCACAGTTTCAGGGAAAACAGCAAAGAAATTACATATTAATACGCTAATAGCACTCTAGCAGCCTAAAGATTTTTTTTTATTTTTGTAATTATCTTCCTAAATCAGTTTTTGCAAATGTCTAATTTAATTCTGACTTTGAAAAAAAAAATATTTTAAGAATTTTCTAGTACTGAGAAAACATCAGAGGTTTCTCTAATTAATACACTGTTCTATAATCAATATTTAGTACATGAAGCTTTATACCTGGAATTTAACACTTCAAAGGCAACTGTTTTGCCTTGCTCTGAGTTGCCCAGCATCAAGTGAGCAGGTCTTGTACTGGATTCTTTAAACTAGTTCACTCCCGTGGTGTAATGAGACATTTTGAAGATCACATTCAAATTCTGCCTCTACAGCTTTTGCACACATTCTAAGTAGACAAATTCACCAAATACTTGCTGTAAAAGGTATTCCCAGTTTCCACATTTATCAAGGAGATTTTTTTAAAGGGCTGATCTATAACCTCAGGGATCAATTTGGGCAAAAGCACATCAGATCAATAAAGTAAGGAAGAAAAAGCAAAGAGAGAGAGGAAATAGAAATAGGAAGGTATTACTTTTAAGAGGCACTGCATACATCCCCTTGTAAACAAGCACTATTCTCATGAGTAGACAATCTCACTCTTGGCTTCCCTATAAACCAGCAAAAAGTGCATTTTTAGTACTCATGAAGCTTGTTATCTTCCATCAAAGTGCCAGACATTGGTTCCTCTCTTAGGGCCAAACACACCTCCATTGGTGCACATTTAACTGCTATCAGCAGCTTATTATGGGGAGATACGCTTAAGTAGATTAGAAAGTGTGCCTACCTCTTACAAAAATAATCCTTTACATGGTACAACATGATGTAAACACCAACATTTAAGCAAAGACACTCAATCACTGTCCTACAAAGACCAGCTCTCCCCAGCAGGGAGGCCATTTCCTTCATGCTTTGATCCAACCCCAACCAAAACCTATGGAAATATTTCCACAGAGATCAATGAGATCTAGCTGTGTCCATAGGAAACAGTGATATCAGAGTATTGCATCCCCTGCGTCATGCATTTGTAATTCCTATTCGGAAATTCCAGAGGATGGAGGTATATTTACCAATGATACATGTCCCTGATGCCAGTAGTCCAGCAATCAACTCAAAGGTGATTCAGTGGGAGGTAGATTGTCAATAAAAGTTTTGTCTCAATTTAAAAGTCACATGCTTTGTCCTAGGTTCTCTCTAGGACTTGCTAGCACAGCCAGAGGGTATTTCAGTTTAGCTCTAATGTAAAAAGCTAGTATTTTGCCCTCAGTATCTTATGGGATAAAGAAAGTATACAAACTTGAAAGAATACAGCAAGAAGTTAATTTCTAAAAAATAAGTGCTATAATTTCAATGCCATATAATAAACCGTGCTTGAAAGAAAGTGAAATCATTCTGTCAAAAAGAATACAGATTGTCAATCAACAGCATTTCTTTGAAAACAGACTGTAATAAGCATAGCAAAAAAGGCATTCCATCAAGAGGACTCTCTGTGATTAAAAATGTTACAATGGTATCTTTTAAATCCCTTTAAATTCAGAAAAGTGGGACCCTAGAGGACACTGAATACCAACATCAGCAGGCAAAACGTAGTCACATATTCTCAAAGCCTTGGACTAGCCTAGTTCCACTGTTTTCAAAGGAGTTACAAGAGTGAAGAAAGACTGTAAGAATCAAGCTCCAGAGCATTACGTGTAAAGACTTAAGAAATGATAATCGGAAGCCCTCCATCTATAATTCTGCGTGGGAAACATTCCTCCAGTTTAGCCATTTGACATGTAGAGCACATGGATGGCCCCTATTCTTTCTCCTTAAGTACTCCATTAGAAAGGTGAAAAACAGACACAACAAAAGTGAAGGGTGAATTTTTCTCGTGGTAAGCTTTACTCTCTTAGAGCAGTTTGTTTTCTGTATAGCTTTTGATTGGTAGAAAATAAGAGCCAAATATTCAGGGAGTATAATCAACAGCTTACAACAGCATCAATATTAAAGTCAGAGCAGGGCACTCCTGCATTTACTACACAGGGAACAGAACTCTCATGAAAGGCATGTAACTTTAAAATGTATTAGCTAAAACACATGATGAAAAGAAAAAAAATTTCATCACAAAAATGATATGCCGAATAACTTATTGATTTACTGAACTATCCAAAATTCTGTTTTCAGTCTATCACAGAAATCAAACAGACACAGAATGAGGGATGGACATACTGGGTTCATCCATGTAAGATTATCTCTCTATATTTCTCATGAGGACTCACAAAAGCTAGCTTCTTTAAAGACAGCGTAAACTTGGCAAAACATATAAACACACTCTTAATTTATAATAGCAGCTTTAGTGGAGCACTGAAAAGCAGCCACTTAAGTATTTATTTGTTTATGATGCTTTTTAAAACTTTTTGTTTATCATCATCAGGGATATCCTTTTACAACTTGCTCATATCTACCATGAATCAACAATGATTAGCATTAAAAGCTATACAATATTTATCATACCAATGGGCTGACTGCCTAAGGGAAGCAGCTAAAGAAAATAAGGATTTCAATCTTAAAACCAGATAACACAAGATTTAAATATATTTGGCCAAATATCTGTTCTTCACAAAGGTACAGTTCTATGAAGTTCTCTTCATAGTGAGTATGATCAGAGCAGCTCTTATCTGACAAATAAAGACAGGATACAAGTAGCCTTGAGCTAAATATAGCTTTAAAATGGGAACAAGGTGATCTCTGCAACTCTGCTAAACATCCAGCATGACCTCAAAAACCCCATATAATCTTTTTCATTGTTTTTGGGTTCCCAATTTGTAAAATATGGGCAGCACATTTGAGGGTAATAGAGATGGTGGGCTGTAAACCAATGTGTAGACCCAATTAAGTAATTTTTTTAAATACTCGTCAATAGTCAACTCAAAAGGTAAATAAACTAAAAATAACTACAGATCTGCACTTCAAATAATATGGCAAAAAATTGTGCACAATTCTGTAGTATCCAGTATAATTGGTTGAATTATTTATTTCAAAGATTTGCTCTAATGAGATAGTAAGAAAGCTGAAGGAGGAAGTAACGATACTTTGACTTGCAAATTGACCCATCTGAAATAATTTCAGAGCTGGATTTTCACACCAGACTGAAACCTTCCCTTAGAAAGGCAAACTTTCTAAAGCACCTTGTACCGGGTCTCCCAACTTTGCTGCATTCGAAAACATGCTGAGTTCTAAAGGTGGTCAATGGGATTAGTTCTTTACAGTAAGACTTTACAGGAAGCATTTTCACTGACATCAGTGAGGTTCCCAGGATGGTGTATTAATATGAATGAGGCTTGGGTTACAAAACCTATTAAAGATGAAAACAGTCAGGAATATGTTTTCCTTTAATGTCACATTTTATTTTGAGGTTCTCCTGATTTTTCTAAGGTGGTATACTTCAATAACCATGTGAATTCTACAAGTTTTTTCTTAAAACTTTAAAAATATCACTTAGAAATTCTATTAATATATTTACATTTATTGTATACCAAAAATAAACACTGTCTACACTATGAGGATACAGAAGTAGACAAAGATGACCTAATATGAGGGAGACCCCATATTAATTGTCAGAAATCAAGACGTGCTGGTTTTGGCTGGGATGGAGTTAATTTTCTCCACAGCAGCCAGTATGGGGCTATGTTTTGGATTTGTGCATGGAAACAGCATTGATAACTCAGGGATGTTTTCATTCCTGCCGAGCAGGGCTGACACAGAGTCAAAGCCTTTTCTGCTCCTCACCCCGCTCTACCTCAGGCTGGGGGGGGCACAGCCGTGACAGCTGACCCCAGGGATATCTCACACCGTATGACGTCATGCTCAGCACATACAGCTGGGGGGAGGAGGAGGAAGGGGGGACATTGGGAGAGACAGCATTTGTCTTTCCCAGTCACCATTACACGTAATGGAGGCCTGCTTTCCTGGGGATGGCTGAGCACCCACCTGCCCAGGGGAAGCAGGGAATGAATTCCTTGTTTTACTTTGCTTGCATGAACAGCTTTTGCTTTACCTATTAAATGGTCTTTAAGTTAAACTTTACTCTTCCAATTCTCTCCCCCATCCCACTGGTAGGTGAACGAGCAAACGTCTGCATGGGGCTTAGTTGCCAGCTGGGGTTAAACCACGACAACCTGATTCAGAAACACAACTATGGTAGACCTAAATGCTCTTTGTGTTAAACATACTGAAAGTATAAATAGCTTACACATCAGTATGAGACAACTCTAACACTTACTTTACCAAAAGAACCCAAGACCAAAATAAAATAAATGTACACATATTTTAAAGATCTGAGATTATCTCGTCTTCACTTCTTCAGCTAAAGCAGGAGAAATAACAGCAATGAACAAGCACACATGAAGGGTATCATAACTTATCAAGCTGAAAGAAAACGTAAAGTTTTCAAAAAGATTCACTGATCAGCTGAAGTCTTCAGAGATAAAGTGAAATTTTAAGTGAAAACAACATAGTTGGATTTGAGCTTCATTTTCTCATTTGCACTTTGACAAAAATTCAATTTTCTTAAGAATACTTTTTCTTACAAAAAAATCCACAAAAGGTATGTCCAGTTATACAATCCCACTAGATGCTGCATTCTTAATGAAATATTGAGATGCTCAGGGCTATACCTTAGACGTCAGTAACTGGTGGTTTGAAATAGCCCTAACAATAAGTACGTAGAAAGGAGCATTTAATATTGCAGTCACCACTAAAGTGCTCATGGCACATCACCTTTTCAAAATTAGAAGTCTCCAAAAGTGGGAAAACACCTTTTTTGGCAGATTTTGTTTGACTGAAAGAGAATCAGGTGATGTGGTGGAAGTTGGGGGCATGCTCATGAAAGCTTCCGAAAATCAAAGGTAAAATTCAAATGTTTCAGGGTTATCAGCCGCTCTCTCATACATGATTTTAGCCAGTTTCCTGTAGAATACCTGTCTCTAATCAGAAAAGTCTTGAACAATTACAATATCAATCAAGTGTAATAAAACATATAAAGCCTCAAGATGTCTCTTCAAAACACAGTCTGTGCTTGTTCACCTTTTGTGCTTTGTGTCTCTCACCTGATCAAGGAACACCTAAGTGAACACAACACTGATAGAAAGTCCATATCCTTCCTCAGCTTTAATTAGGGTCCACTACTGGAAAACTGTCACTCATGTTGATCTGTTATCTTTAAACCTCCATGGTGAATGCTTTTCTTCTGGTGCTCTCCTCCTGGGCACAAATCCCCCAAGATTATCCCCAACTATCAGAAAAGGAACCCAGAGAAAGGAAAATAATTTTGTATTAAAGCACCTTGAGAAGCCAATGGGGAAAAATGAGAAAGAGTTATTGGAGCACAGCAGGTGTTATATTAAAAAGGTGTAGTACAAAATGAGATAATAAAAAACAGGTTAGTAGAAATTCATCCCCAGTGAATCATAATTCTAAAATATTTGCAGAAACAAATGGAATTACAATATAAAATCCCAATTATTTAGAATTGAGGTGAGTATCTTCTTGCCTTACATATTTACCAAAGAACTATAGAGATGCTGAAAAAGCTTTTTAAAATATAAAGTAATGAGAAAAATAATTTTCTCACAATAAAATCCATGACAAACAAGTTATAACTGCATAACAAAAAATTCACCTATTAAAACTTCCTAACTGCCAAAACTTCATGCAAATGCATTGAAAGCTAACCTTGTAAGAGGTGTAAAAAAAATTTCATTGCTGCTAGGAGATTCCAGTTAAAAATTTGTAAAGAAAAGCTAGTAATGGGAAAGTGTTGACTTCATGCTTTGAGCAGTTCGCACGCTCTTAAATACCAACTAACATTTGAACATATAGTTTCATGTTTCTTTTATTTTTTATGGGAGTAAACGTTATGTGGTAGCTTTTTCAGTATTTCATACAACTGCAGGTTTATTCTGGATATTGCTGAATTGATTGCAGAACTTGTGTTGTTAGACACTATCTACATTTGGGAATGAAACTTTCTTAATTCTTTTGATTTATTGGTTGTTGTAGATCAACGTCAGGAAGCAATGTTTTATTTACCCTAGTGTACTAAGAAATGAAGAAAAAACTTTTTTCTTCCCGGTACATACTACCTGTATTCTTCCCTCAAAGGCTGCAAGTATTTGTTGTGAAACCAATTCTGGAGTTCAAGGTTGCTAATTAAGTTGTGAATAGTTAGGTAGCTCAAATTAGTAACAGTTCTCATGGCCTTTTTGCAGCCTTTCACTCTGCTATAATAGGCTCTCCTGTGTCCTCTTTAAAACAGTTATCAACTGGTCAACACATAGTCAAAATTTCCAATTTGCCACCATCATCCGTAGCCTCTTGCCATCAGCGATTAGCACATTATTCTCAAAATGACAGTTCCCTATTACTCTCTATACAATACATGTGATTGTCAGCTGGCTAAATGTGACAGAGAAATTATTCTTGAATGCATTGCATGCATGTAATGATTTATGTTATTGGCATATCAACGGCTTATATGTCATTAAAAAAGAAATTTACAAAATGGCAGGTGTGAATGGCTGTAATTTATTCATTCTTTCTGCAACTCAGCTGTCAAAATATCAGCCTAAAATTATATTGTTAAAAATAAAAAAATATATCCAATAAGAGAGAATTGCTTTTTTTCCTAAGGACTAGAGTCAGCAACCACAGTTAGCCTTAAACTGTTTATCCAGTCTTAAAATTGTTGTTGAAGTGACAGTAAGAAAGCCCTAGGAAAGCACGAAGTGAAACATCAGTGTCAAGACAATGATTTTATCCAACGAACTCCATGTATCAGTGCTGATTCTGTATTGCACTGGATAACAGCTTTAGGACCTAAAGAATATAGTATCAGTCCTGAAACCCACATCCACAAAGTTCTGCTGTTGAAAGCTCTAAACTCATTTGATAAATACTCTAAAAATTATTAAAGATCACAGGAATGCATCAAGAAGGAATGTCTTCTGGCAAAGTATCTAACCGAAACTCAGCATAATCCTAACAATCATCTTGAAATGCCAGAGGGACATCTGGATACAAAACTTTGTTTGAGATCCATGTTTCTAGTTTTGCACAGTGGCTATATCCCAGTTTAGTAACAACCTTATTAATCTAATCAAATTGTAGCCATGGAGAAGTTAAACATACAATCTAGCATAATAACCCATATTCCTCTTAAAATCAAGGACAGCAAGAGTCCCTTTTGTAGTGTGGTTCATCTGCTGCCCTAAAATCTTTTTGAGGATGAAATGTGTGGTCCTCAAGAGCAGATAGTAACTAATTCTTTATTCAGCTGGAATTCAGGGCCATTAGTGTTGTAATAATTCTGTTCTCAGTCAGGCTTCCACCATTCACGATGCCAGGCAAGCCTGACCCTCACACCACCTGCCCTCACTTAATTTGATCCCCATGGCTAGACCAGCCATCCTGGTTCCCCCTAATCACTCGCTAGATCACCTCTATTTCTCTCTCACTTAACAATGAAGTCAATCTTGTGAGCTACAAGGCAACCTCAGCAAAAAGCTGAGCCCCTTTCCTTCCACAGAGTAAAATGGATGCACTTCAGCATCTTGAAGGATCTGAGCCTTCCGGGGAAAATGAGAAAATTGCAGGAAAATAAATTGTTGGGATTTGAGACTATAAAGCCTCCCTAGTGGCAAAAGCAATGAAAAGATGTCACTCAACAGCAGAACAAGGCTTTAGACTTTGCTGATAATTTAGATATCGGTGAACTTTGTCTGTTTACAAATCCTGGAAGAAACAGACACTAAATTCTATTAGCAATCTGGCAGCTTGAGGTTTAGTTTCAATTGAGGAAAAAAAAAAAAACCAAACCAAAATGAACAGAAAAAAAAGGACACCCCCCCTCGCCCCCAACCTAAGGACAAACCCCCTGAAATTGTGAGCAAAACTTAAACCCAGAAATCGTACGGCTCCTTAATGAGATCTGCATATACAGCACCAAAGGACTAATGTATTAAGGATCCATGTCTTAATGGAAGTGTGGGCCACAGCTAGATCTTCTAAACAGAATAAAAAGATCTCTACTGGCCCTGCAGTGTCCTTCAGCTGTGTCTGCCTTATTGTTTCGATATATCACAATTACTTAGAAAGGTAGCAGAGGCTGCGCCAAAACGAAAATAACATCTGTACAGCCAGTCATGGAAGTGATATGCCAAAGGCCACACAAACCTCCAGTCACGCAGAGAGAAAGCACAGCACGAGACTGGTTGCAAAACCTTTGCAAAAACCAGCCAGCACTGTGTTCTGCAGGAATACTGAAGTAGAGAAATGAAACTACATCCCATCTCTATTCAAATAATGAAGATGAGATTCAAACTGTTTGGCAAATGGTATTCTAGGTGAAAAAAAGCACCAGAAGCTTAATACAAGGGAGACAAAAAGCAATGACTCCTTTTTTATATAAGCAGTCATTCTGCACGTAAAATGGATCTTTGTATGCATTATATACTATATAAACCTACATATGCATCTTCAAAAAGATGTGATCCTTCCACAGCCATCCACTGTGATTGCTGAAAGTTTTTCACTCCCATTCATAGTAACTGGAGAAGGACACTGTCACTAACTGATGTCTGCAACTACTTCTTGTAACATGACTTAAATGTGAATATGTTCTTGAAAGTTCTACTTCAGGAGGCGAGTTGTATCTCTGCTGGAAGCACACTGCATGAAGGGTTTGCACTAAGCTCACATAGTAAAACAGCTCCTGTTGTAAGGGAGGGGTTCATATCCCAAACATATCCATATCCCAAACAAGATAAAGGCACAAGATTCCCTAAAATCAGTAAAAGATGTATCCCAGAAAACAGTAGAGACATTTGTATATTTGTATGCTCTCCATATTTTATTACTATATTCAATTCATATTGCTTTACTTATTTGTTAGGACATCATTAGCATCAAGTTCTAAATATTATAATGAAAAATGGTTCAAAGAGTGACAGCTCTCCCTGAAGAAGAAATCTGAAAGCAATTCATCATGAGAAAGCCAGAGTCCATAAGCATGTATAATGAAGCCTAGCAAGTTTCAACACCATAGCTGCTACGAACATTGCAGCAAAGTTTTAACTAGTTTAGACGCAGCAAGCTGTTGTGAGCTTGATTAAAATACAAGTGAAGCGCAAGTAGGCCATCTCTTTGAGATGTCTTTCCAAGGATTATACTGTGCAACCGATTCCCCAAAGAAAAGCTATTTAGACAAGGTTGCTGCTTCGAGAGACACTAAAATAATCCAAAAAGTTTATGAAGTCACAGATATTCTCATGATCCACAGGCTAATGAAATCCAGGGCAAAACATAGTTTAGACCACCCAAAGGACCACCAAAATCTACAGGTGCAGGTTTTAACCAGTTGACTTCAAATGAAACATCAATGTTACAGCAGATGTGGGTTTTTTTTCTCTTACTAAACTAACACAGAATGCAAACAGAGAAAGATCTATTAAAATAATTTTTATTACTTGACCACACTAATTTAGGGTACATTAAATGCATGACTGGGGAAGAATGCTGTTACAGTAAAACTGAAAGAGTTTAGCAGTAATTTCTGCATCTCAAATCATGCATCCTAAGCAGACCGTGGAAAATTATCATTGTACTATTAAAAACAAAACATGCTCCAAAATTATTTGAGTGCTATGGATGAAATGCAGCTTTCAAAATAAACATACAACCTGAAACAATATCCTTAAATCTGAAAAGCTGTAAAAAGCTCTGACATTACTTGTTATTAAAGGTGTTTCTCATGAGTTTAGATGATTTTGTGATTTGTCTTTATTTTCCCACTGTAGTTCCAAGTCCAACCTACAATCTCATGCCAAAATATTAAGTAATTAAGAAATGATTACACCCCACTGCTTCTGAATTTGTCTGTCCTTCAGGTAACTGCTAATTTAGCACCAAAATGGTACATTAGGGCGCTGGACCTAGTGGCTGTGGTTGTATCTTGATTTACAGTGTCTCAGAGGGAAAATACAGTACGGTGCTGTGACAGAGCTGCGTGATGATTCACTCGTTGGACCTGCTACTAATGCTGAACAAAGAAGATGTCTATAGGATCAGAAACAGGGCAAAATATTTTAGGAGCTGTGTTTCCTTCAAACAAGATCTATGCACTCACCCTCTCATAAACGGTAGCTCACATTGTAACTTGGCAATCAGGGTATTACAGCTGTAGTTTGCAGAAAAATTACAGACTGTTCCTGTGCTGGAGGAATACAAGTGGAAGGCACTCCATGGTTGTTGGTCTGCTGACGGTGTTGGGGGAAAGAGGGCTTGCAATACCTGCTGCTCTGAGCTGAGAGATTTGTCCAAACAGGGAACAGACCACAGTTCTGTCTCTTGTTTCTATCAAAAATGGCAAAATAATGAATCCAACCTGCTGTTGGCGAGGATGCCGACTCCAAGCATGGATTTGGAGAACTCCACTAGCTCTAATATACGAAAGGTGATCCTGTGGTTCCCAGGTACTTGTGGTATTGTAGCCATAGAATAGTGTGAGTGATATTTCTTTGGAAAAAAACCTCGTGATGATCATAAATTTTCTGTAAGTTCTCTACTGTAGCATTTGGCAATTGCCTAATTATTTGAATTACTCCCTAGTTAATGTGTTTGCAGGGAACTACCAGCCAATATTTTCTGTCATTTAATACTTTCTCCTCTTAGACCTTTACCATGTTTTTTCATACACTCCAACAAATTTTAGATACGTCTTTGTTATACATTTAACTTGATATGTATCTTTTTAACTTTTATTTAATTGTTTTTTGACTCTTAGTTACCACAGTGCCCTTTTTCATGTAATAACAGACAGCAAGAAATGACAGAAAAGCTGTGAATTTTCAAGGGTTACTGTAATTTTTTTCTCTTGTAAATCTATTCCTTATGATAAAAGAAGCAGTATCCATCTGTTCTGCAATAGAGAACTCATTATCTTTTGGGGCTTCTATTAGCTACAAGCTGTGCAACATATTCTTTTTTTTAAAAGGGATGGTCATTTGCACGTGAAGTGGGGGTTCTGTTGTATACATTTAGCAGGAGATTTCCTGTGTCATTTATACAGTTGGAACATAATCCTAAAAAGTTAAAAAACTAAGGAAAACCAAGAAAAATAACAAAACTTTTAAGCTTGTTGACTAAGGTGAAAATGTTACAAGAGTACTGGAAAAAGACTAACATTTCCTTTTGAACACATACTTTCCAAAACCAACTAGCAAGGCTGGATCAATTCCTATCAGCATTGAAATCATGCACCATCATAGGAACAATCTACTCAAGTCCACTGGCAAGGTAAAGCATTTCTTCTACTTTACGAGACATCTTAACAACTCAAAGTCTGTATGAGATTAATAAAAGCATTTGGCATTCAAGATCCACTGCAGAAAATAAAAACAGAGAATGTATTAGGTATAAATATATATGTTAAAAAAAAAAAAAAGGAACAGCTAAAAAGCTTATAGAAAGCTTTAGTTGTCTGCAATTCAGTAGCTACCATCATGAAACAAGGGTTAATGAGATTTATGATATAGGGAAACCCTATAACCACAAATGTATAGATGTCCCTCTTCTTTGCTATTCTTTTTTCGTTTCTCACTTATGTTTAAGTAAGACATTAAAAAACATATAAAGTTTTAACACCAGGGCTTTTCAGTGTATTTAATATACTGGAATGATGTCACCTTCAGTAGTTCTTGAATATCATTAGTAGGTGTCTCCCAGCCTCTCTAGAGGTCTATTTCACAAGATGCTTTAATTATTCCTAAACTATTCTTAACAGAAATTAGCACATCAAAGCAATGAGAAACCAATGAGAAAAAATTCCCTTTGCAGGAGTCCTCAAGTTCATGTATTGAGCCTGTGTGATTATAAAAGGTACCATTTTTGTAAAAGTGCTGTAAAAAGAGGACACAGAGAGAGTGATAAAGTAATTTTTTTTTCCTAGCTCTTAAAAACTCAATTAAATTTAAGATTTCTTCAAAACTCTCAGTGTTTTACAGATTGGCTGCTGCAATGTAGTTTTTCAAAGTACATACTTATTCAAAACCAACATCAAACTGGCTTGTTAGCTTAATCCATCTTCTGTTCAAGTCAATGGCTAAGCTACAAAAGAATAAAAAAAAAAACACAGCTCACTTAGGAAGGCCTAAGAAAAAGCCTGAATTTGGTTTTCTCAGTACCTGGCTCTCTTATTTACATCAATGGGCCAAATCAATCCCCACTGATATTTAGTGGCAGCAGGTTTGAATTTGATCTTTAACAAGACTTTTCTCCATGCCACAGCGAAAGAACTTGGACCCCCAGTATTTTGATTTTAAAAAGAATTCCAGAATGAGCCAACATCTTAAAACCAAGAAATGAGAAAGACAATTATAATGAACCAAATGAATCAAATTATATATTTGATAACTCCACTCCATAAAATACAGCTCCCAATAACTCCTCTTATCCAATGCCAAAGCTGAAAGCCTTGTTAACAGGGATCTCAAGGAAAAAGGAGTTCCAGATCATTGGACATTTTATGTCACTTTAATGTTTAGGGAGGCAGCTGAGGAAATATATTAGCTTATGCTTATATTCCAGTATTCATATTAGACAGAGTTTATGGGCTAAATGAAGGACCAGGTCTCTTTTTTAATAGATACCTGCAATATTATTTCCATGGTATAAAGCATAATTAAATTCAGATATTCATTCTATAATGCATTTTAACTTTAGGTGAATCAACTACAGAGATACATTTGCTGACTTGTTTTGCCAAGCTAACTGTCTGCAGGGAAGATTAACAAGGGAGACAAGCTGTGAAACAGCTTCATTCCAGTACGTGTGGATTTTAAGATTAGATTGGCCATTTCTTTTTTTTTAATGAAAAATGTAAATATATTTGCAGTTACTTCTAAGAAAAAGCTAAGTACTCACAAGATATGATTAATATGGTGTACTACCGTATGGAGACATACAGTTGCATTTTTCCTTTTACTTGATACTCAAATTAGTCTATGGTAAAAATTGTCACTAATCATGTCATCTGACTGAACTGAGAGTAGCAGGACTGGTAAAGGACTGCTTCCATTGTCACATTGTTTTGAAACAAAAAAAAAAAAAACAACCAATAAACCATAATTTTTTTTCCTCTCATGAGAAGGAACATGAGTTTGATGTCTGATGGCCATTTAGCAGTCATCATTGCTTTTAAGTCTGACATACACGTTAATGAAAGAAAATTTGTGTGGTTAGATTTGTTTTTACTCCATGGCTGTTGATTGTGACTGATAGATATTATCAACAAAACAGTAATATCATCATATAATAGACTTGTAGGAAGATTTGTTATTGTCTGCTTTTAAATTTGCTAACTCAAAGTTGAGCAATCTCAAAGACAACTTCATAAGGATCCACCTTCCCAACTGGTACAAACTGTCACAGCCCAGTGTGCAAAGTTGGGAAGGTTACCCAGCTGCTTCTTGGGTAGGACAGCACAACAGTGGTGACAACACCTGGGACAACACAGAACACAACATGGACAACTCCAACAAGTGCGTGTTCACTTGAATACGGGGGGGGGGGGGGGGGAAGGAATTATGCTAGTTACACTATGTAGTTTTCAGCTACCGATTTTGCTAGCTCAATAATAAATGCACTTAGAGTAACAAACAGAATTGGAGTATCAAATCCTACAAGCATTGCACATCTGTGTTTAAAGTTCCATTTTGGGACACAAATTGTAACCTCACACAGAAAAACCCATGGTGAAGGTACTTCAAGGAAGAAATGTCCTTTAAGTTTCCTTTCATTCCATTTCCCATTATTCAGTGCTGGATTAGCATTAAAGACCGTCAAGACTGCCTCCAAAGCTGGTAGAGCTGCAAAGTTATAAGAAGGAAAATCTGTTTCTTTTTAAGTCTCTTGGACCTGATAGTCCTTCTATCTGGAGAAGCCAGATGAGATCACCCATCTGAAGAGCTCTTTCATCTTATCTTCCTGAAAACAATCTTCCCTGGCCAAGTGTCACCAGGGACTCTGCTGCAGCAGTGCTGCACAGAGACAGAACAAGGCTCTGCCAGGGCAATCTCGTGTGTCCTGTGTACAAGATCAGGTATTTATTCCATCCCTATAACTTCTCTGATTTTTTCATTTAATAGCCTATCCAATCAGAGCTACCATCCTCTATTCCAGACCTAGACTAGTATAGCATCTGAAAGAGAAGAGTTTTTGGAAAGCAAATTTAAGAGGACAGGCGGAGCTGATTAAGTCACAACTGTTAAGTTAGAGAACTTCAAGAATCTTGGTTTGAATTTTATATGAGTGTAAAGGACAGCATTAGCAACATAATTTTTTAAGCAGCAGCAGATCCAGAAACATTGCCAATCTGCCCTCAGATTACCAATTAAAATTTTGTCACATTGGCAATGATAATGCAAAGTTATCACAGAACTTGCGAATTTAAGCTAGCTACCAACATCCATAACAAAATTATCTTTACTCTAAGATAGTACACTAACATGCAGCGTATGCAAAAACCCATGCCACTTTATCTCTGTCCACTTTCCAGTTTCTACCACATGTCTGAATCTTTCTCAAATATCCAGTATCCCTCAAATCCATACTCTCGCCCCTTCTTCACCCCCCTCTGCTCCCCCTAGCTTTAGATCTTTGTTTATCTCTTCAGAGTTATACGAAATGGAAACTGGAGAGTCCTGGACCGACGCATTACACTGTGAGTTAAGAAGCTATTACACTGCACTGCTTTCAATGTTCTACTGGGTTACAGTTTGGAGTGAAAATGAGCAAATGAATAGGTATCATGTTAACGCTTACTTGAGCTTCCTTGTTGGAAGAAATGGGGTAATTTTATAGAATAGTTTGCCTTGTTGTCCACAGAAATCCCAAATAACCAAGCATACAAGGAGAAGCCTGTTACTCAATATACATTAATTACGTTATCAACTTGATTCTTATTGAGTGTTTTTACTGTGCTTTAGTGGGGCTATAGTGGTTGATGCTAAGCAGTAAACTTAAGCAGTTAAAGTTAAGCAGTAAAAGAAAAGGTTTGGTTTTCGGTTTTGGGGTTCTTTTTTTTTATAAATCTACTCTCAGTCCCTTGTCTTATTATTAAATGAGATGTGTCCTACAGAATTTGCAACCATGCAAACAGAAAAGGAAATGAAATAATGCATACAGAGAATGAAGACAGCTAACGCTGAACACCCAACCTTCATTGTGGCATTTCCTCCTTTTTCTTTCAAACGGGGATAATAAAACCTTCAATACCTAATTCCAAAAGACTTTGTGAGATTAATTAATACATGCAAAAGAAACTGAACAGACTCTAACCTTTTTAATTTCACGGTGTATAAAACAGAAGTAATGCAGATTATTATCTTACAGGAAGAAACTCAAGACTTGCTCTCCAAAAATGTTAGTAATTCTGTAATATTTCTACCAGACATATACATATTGAAGGTCACAGCATCAAGATTGGAAAAATAGCAGCCACATTCTCATCTGGAAACAGGTTCTCTATGCTATGTTATATATTCCGCTTATCTTCTTACTATTTACCATTTCTTTTAATTTTCTTTCACCTTCCTTTGCCCTGCATAACACGTGGGTATAATGTCAAAAACTGTATCAAGAAATGGAATAAATGCACCAATTTGTTGTACTGCATTTGACATATTGGGATACTTCTATAAAGGCATTTTTATAGAAAGAAAAACTTCATTTTGACTTTTCATTGCAGAATTGGGTGATTTTTAATGGTATGAATATTCATGCCTTTTACCATAATTTTGTATTTAAAGTAAAAGAAGAATATCTGTTAAAACCAGGCTTAAACGGAAAGCATACAGAAACTTACACAGTAAGTGAAAAAAGGTCAAGTCAAACCCAAATCTAATCTGCTTAAAGTAAGACTTAGACTCTTAAGTGCATATGATTACAGAATGTTTTGTCATTGATGAAACAAAAAAAGTAGTATTCAGAATTATAAGATTATCTTAATGAAATTAAAGAATTAAGATAAGTTTATAGGTGAACAGAAATGTTTCTCGTAGTTGAACCAACACTGACTTTTTTCCTTTTTAAATGAAAAAAAAACCAAAAAAAATAATGTTCTAAACCCAAAACCGTTGTTCAAAATAGGAAGGAAAATTTATTATTCCTGTTTTAATTTAAAATCAGCCCTCAAATCTGATAAAAAAAGAAGTGTGGTTTCAGTGTGCCAAAACTGAAAATTTGGGATCCTGCCTGCTGTGTACACAGCTAGTGCATTCATGATTGATCACAGCTTTCATTAATAACAACGAAACAAGCAAAAAAAATGAGCAAACCAAAGATGAATCAAGAGCAAATAGAGAGAATTTGAACTTTTACTTTCCATTTTTTTGTTTCACTTTTCTGTAGCACAACATGATTGCTACTAGAATTAGGTATCTATGATGTAATAACACAGGTTTTAAAAGTCTGCATAACCAACTGAACGTTAACCTTTACTAACTACATATATCTGACAGACACCTATACAGTGAAAACCAATTTCACAACAAACATTGATTTGACTTACGGAGCTGCCTGCTTTTAGCCTGATGACATCCAGCTTAAAGACATTTAGTTATCCGGGGTGACATTTAGTTTATTGATGATAAGACATTTAACATAGTTATCACAGACCACACTAGCTCACTTAGAGGATTAATCACTCTTTAGAGACACCTATTTCTTCCCACTGTCTCTAGAGGGAAGTAGAGGACCAAGCTATAATACACATCTCATTCATTAGATAAATCCTCCCACTTTACAGCTATGTCTGTTTTTCTGCCTTATTTTGAAGATGGTTGCAGAGGTTTGTTGACACATGATCCAGGACCTTCCACATATTAAATTCTTGCCCCCCCCCCTCCTTTTTTTTTGTGGATATTGAGTGTACTTGGAAGTTTGACGCAATTTTTAAACATTTTTAAGACTGAACTTTAGAGTGTTGAATTTGATGGCAAAGCTCCCAACGTATTCACCAGTAACAATATTTCACCTTGGAGTGAAAGAAATTTTTAAAGAAAAATAAGCCCAAATCTTCTCCGAGCAGCCATTATATTTCAAAATTGCTTCTATTATAACAATAATGCGTGCCAACATGATCATTTGGGAGTTGGTGACTATTTTAAAAAAGCAAAAAGCACTGGTAACTCATATAACACCACATATGAAGTATTACATCTTTCTCTAATAATTAAAGGGAATCTTTTTGCAAAATTCCACATGCTCTATATGTTAAAAGTTATAAGGATAATACTAGGTTCAACATTATTCATCATTTAACAAACAATTTATATAATGTAAATATTCATGTAGCCTTTAGCATTTTAGGACTAAGGAATTCTGAACACTGCATTTCATTACTTCAGATAAAATATAACATGAACTTTTTAAAACTTAGAACATTCTTCTCGAACTACTTAAGTATCCTTCAATAATCCCTCTTCTCTAGACCTTTATTTTCATTGTTAAAAGGTTTGGGACTGTTCCTCTTTGGAGCTTTCCCAACGCGTTTTGGTATATAAATCTCAGGGTTTATGACGACTTCTGTCCAGAGGGTAACATGATTGATAGCAGAGAAAGAATTAAACTTTTCTCTACTCCTCCCCCCCCAATTGAGCACTGCTTTTTTAGACATAAATAGGAATGTGTTTAACATGGAAGTATTCTCTTGAAGACTACAGTGTTAAATATTTCTTTTTCACTGTTGAGTTCATGAAGTTACTCATAACAGAAAACTGTATTTGAAGCCAACATAACACACTAACTTCTTTCAGCTTTGAAATACACAATTTTCCAAAAAAAAATAAAATAAAATAAAAAAAAAAAATCAGTGTATGTGCATAGGAGTCAAAAACCAAAATGAGGTTTTAGTGTCAATCTCATTAGCTCCCATCATCTTCCTGGTATTTTCCATTCCTAGCATGGCCCTGTGGCAGCTTTTCTGTCCCTGTGTGAACCCTTGCTTCAAACACAGCTGACCAACCTGCCAAACAGTTGCACGTGATCTGTGAACTCTCAGGCATCAAGAGAAACTGCAGCATCTAAAAAGTTTCACACTGGTTTGCTCGCATTTCCCTAATGAAGAATATGCCCAAGAAACTTCACGACTGAGCCTTACACACAGTTAACTTTATGGTTTACCTAGTACATGAAATCATCATGTAGTGTTACATACCCACACAGCTTTGTATATTCAGAGTTTGACCTCAAACCCAGAAGATTAAAATGAATAAACAGACATGAGTATTAAAACAAAATCCTTTAGTCTCTTGCGAAAATTAGGGTTGTATTTTTAAGCTTTTTCCTGCAACTTAGAAGTGTGGAAAGTTTTTATTCTGATGTATTTTCTTGTTTATAGAACTAAGCTTATAAGAAAAATATGGATTAACCTGTAGCTCTCTATTATACCATAAATTTATGTTTCCCAATAGTGCACTGAATATCCAAGATGACTAAATAGGAAGTAATAAATAACATCTGAATAAGAGTCATCTTAAAACATAAGGGAGGAGAGGTTATGGTTGCTTCATCTCACCACAAAGTGGAAACTCCAGAGAAACTCACTTAATCTTTTTAAAAAGAAACTGCTCCAGGAGTTTGAATAGTGCACAGGCTCTTTGCTGACCTGTGGCAGAAGGACAGATTTCATCAATGAAAAGCACCTGCCTCCCAACTCTATTAACGGAGAAAACTGTTAACATTAACTTCTATGAGCAAAGGACCATGAATATGGTCAAATCAAACATTCGTTCAGAATTTGAATAACAATAGTAAAGATCTTCCTGGCATTTGTGTGGTCTTTATTCCATCTAAATAAGCTGTATTCTATCTAAAATGAGTCTGCCTTTTAGAAACTATTCAGGAAATCTGGTTTAAATTGTTTCTATGTCCTGAAGGAGTTTTCACGACAGTCTTTACAATGATCTAACTACAAAGTTGTCCCTGTTTTGACAGAGGGGATGGACCAGACAACGTCCAGAGGTCCTTCATCCTTCGTTATTCTGTGACTCTACGCGGAGTAAACCATCCTTTAGAATTATTCCTTCCATATGGCACATCACAGCTTGACCTCACTTACAAACTCTTCCCTAAGTTCTTTTCCAGTCTACACGAGCAAGCGCTTGCTCTCAAATATACAATACCTTGCTATGTAATATACATATAAAGTAGTCAATATTTTCTCATTAACAGAAAGTATACTCCAAACTCTAGCGGGGCCAAATTTCCCTACTGCTTTCTCTTAAACCTACACACAGCTGATGCTCTTTTTGTCAACCGTGTCTGTTAACATCCCAAATAGTAAATGAATTTGTGTGACCCATAAAGAGGCAACTTTCATGCTTCACAATCATTTTAAAAACTGACACAGATAAAGCAGAGTTATTTGTCCAACTCTGAAAGGAATCTTTACAATTTGGAATAATTATTTAATTAATTATTTAACTAGAATAAATATTAAATCTGAACCACACAGTGGGAATTTATGAATTAAGTTGTGAATATATATACATGCTCCAGGTACATGATGAGTAACATCTAAACACCATCATTCACCTTTTAAAGCCTACAGAAAATATCTCCATAGCAACTTGCAGTTGCCAACTGTGGCAGCCATTTCCAACCATGCAAAAAAATTAATTAGCAAACAAACTGTTTTCGATGTTCTTGAAAATTACCTCGAAAAGTCAATAGTAGGAGTAGAAACTTCTGTATCCTATGTCAGTGGTATCTTGGATTGGTCTGAAGAGCTCAAGTGATATGCTTAAAAGTAAAAACATATAGCTATAGGTGCTCAGCATACTTCAGAAAAATTAGGAACCAGTATCTCAGACCAGCTTTCATAGGACACATTCTTAGTGGTGATTTGCAACAAAAGGAACCGCATAGTGCATACATGAGTAAGAATGCATTTCAAACAGTGCCATCTACCAAAACACAGAAATATGCACTGCTTGGCAGCTTATGGGCAATAAAATTCTTACCATGTCATGCATATTACTGACAAGGTTACAATTCACATCAAAGCTGAGACTTTCAAACCCACTTAATATATCAAAGATGCTCACTTGAAAAACTTCCTTACACATTTTTAAAAAAGCACAACTTTGTACCCTTTAAGAAATAAATTAAACAAAACTAAAGTTAAAAAAATCTATCTTCTGGGGTTTGCAGTTTAACACATAACAAAACACACAGCATATGCAATGCAAAAGCAGCAAGGCAAAATTGTTTCAGTTCCTGACTTGCACACATTTAAGCCTGTGCCCTCATAGCTCAGAAACATTTTGCAACTATTCCTCAACAAGGACTGTGACAGAAGCAAGGCAGGGTCAGAGAGATGAGGAAACATGCTGCTCTGGTAGGGATAAGGCTTCCCAGATTTGCTACAGCTAAGGGAAGAAAAAGTAATACACAAAGATCAGAAAGAAGCCACAAAACAGTCTGCTTGGAATGGTACAAACATAGCAACCACAAGAGGCCCCATGAGCTCCTCCTCACAGCTATCAGTCATTATAAGCACTTAAGTAATAGTCTCTCCATAGCTGTGGTGAGTGGACAGTAGAGGGGAGTGTTTATTTTTTTCAGTTTTTGCTTTTTATTGCCCCCAGGAAAAAGATATCAGCAAAAATAACATGATTTTTTTTTTTCCAGTCTTCTACCCTTAAGCAGCAATTTTCAACTGGCAAAATTTTTCCATTGTAATTTTTGACCAGGACTCTCATTTCTTTAAAATATCTCCACCTTTGCACTATAAAGCAATCATCTGCTTGAGAAAAATGTTAGGTTTTTAGCCATTGGATAAGAGCAAGTGCCAACTAAATGGCAGAAGTTGTACCAAGCCTGCAGGGATCTGTAAATGGATCTATAGATGAATCCTAAATGGATCCGCAGACCAAATCCTGCCATTTGCCCTGAAGTCACTTAGAAGTAAACCAGCTGGTTCTGCTTTTCTCAGAAATTTGACATGAATTAGAATTTTGGGGATACAGCATGCAGAGTTGGAAAGCAAGCACAACTCTCAGCTGGCACATTACCCTCAGCTTACAGTTGTCTTTGATCCAGGATCATAAAGAATAAAACACAATAAGCTGGTAATTAATTTGCACACCTTTAAAACAAAAGTGAGGAGAAATGAGGATTCCCCATCCCCAAAGAGCTTTGTGCCCCTTCCTTCCATGCGGTCTCAACTGCAAACTGACATATCCCACCAGGAAAACTGTCGAGGAGAGGAGGCTTTAAGGACATCCAATGGCAATCACAACAGCTACACCCGCTGCCAAGACTCTACCAAGCAGCCATGTTCCACTGCCTCTTGTACTCTGAAAGCCTGTCAGATAGGGCTGGGGAAAAAGTGTACTTTAGTGTGGACTTAAGAAAACAAAATAAACTCAGCAAATATCTGTGAACAAAACTGCAAAAAGTTTTACTGGAGCACAAGTCCTCACTTCTTAGCATCAAGCCATTAAAATTCTTGGCAGCAGCACACACTCCTGGCTTGCCAATGGCCCACTTTCACTCAGCCTATTTTTGTTTAGAAAAAACTTCAGAAAATCCTGAATATTAAACCTTTCTTCAAGCTATAATGATCATGGAGATTAGCTCTGATCAGCAGTTTTAGGCCATATGTAAATTTGGTATCCCTAGGCAGAGTAGCAAACCGTGAAATACCCTTCTTTTTCCCTTTGGCTAGCAGTAATAAGGAGACTGCTCTGCAGACCCTCATTAATATTGGTCCACACCATCTACTTAGCATTCAACAGGTTGTAATTCCTGGACCATGTCAGGGACTAGCCTACAGCTAAGGTATACCAGATTTGCAAGAGAAAAGATAATTTAAGCACTGAAATCAGCTACAATAACAAAGAAACCTTTACCTCATTTGGTTTCTCTTTAATTAATGCTTTTTTTTACATTTCCACTTCTTTGGCTGCTGCAGCCCAAGGAAACACAGTAGTATTTAAGCAGCCTCACCGCTATGCATCCTCACAGACATGCTTATGAAAATGCTAAAATACATAGGTTAAGGAAGATATTTTCCCTCTGCACGTGGTTTAAAACCTTCAGGACAGGCCAAAGTAATACAAGGATCTACCAGTCATGAGAAAGTATAACAACACTTTTTATGCAACAGTATATGTAATATAGAGCCACGGTGGGAACGAACAAACTCCCTTTTGCAGCCTGGGCAGTACAGCATCTCTCCTTGAACGAGGTCTGAGAAAACTTCTTGCCTTTATCAGAAGTTTTGATTTAGTTTCATTTAGGAAAGCATTATCTCTATTCAGCAGCAAACCACACAGAGCAAAGGTTCCTTGACAAATGGTTCCCAAACTGTAGAGCATGGCAAGAGGCAGTACAGTCAGCAGCTCCAAATACCTCTGGGCATAGCATGGGCTTATCTGTTCACATGGGTCTGAAGTGTGTGTTGTTAATACTGTAGCTGCTGTTTTAATCTATATAGTGATTGGGAAAAACATTCTGAATTTTGATGTCCTTCCCCTCCACTTCCCAGTTACGAGTAACTATTTGTAAAGGAACTGACAAACAAACTATAATCTAGAAACCAGGAAGAGGGGAAAACTAAAAGATTTGCTTGCTTGATTCCAAAAGGATTCTTCATTTTGAGGAAAAAAGAAAAAAAAAAAAAAGATTAAAAAAAGAGAAATGAGTTAAAACTTTATTCAATAGCAATGAAGCCTGAAGCTGGTAATTTCAACCTTCTTGGATACAGCTGTAGCAATGAGAAAATAAGAGCCCAAAGGATGGATAAACTATATTATCTTAACTAGCAAAGGCAAACCTTCAAAATATGAAATTGGAAAAGAAAAGCTATACTATTGACTTTTTCCCTGGCTAAGAAAATACGATCAAATTTTCAATTCTTTAGTTCTTATTTAGTAAGCCTGCAGAATATACCAAGCCTGCTGAAAGTGTAACCTCCCAAAATTAAACTGCCAAATAAGCAAGATTACAACAAGCCCAAGAGGCATGTCTATCTTTTTGTCTCATAATTATTTTGAGTACTGTAGGTTTTTGTTAACAGAAAATATGATAGGGTTCAGCCTAAAATCAGAAGGCAAAACTGTTTAAATTAAAAACAAAGAAGTTTGCAAAACAATGCTTGCAAGTGTGTCCAAACAGTAACGTATGCAATTTCATGATCCATTACATTGTGTGTTAAAAAATGCTGATGTGCCTTTGTCACTTTTGTTTTCCACAGCCATGACCCTTCTCTGTTACAGCTGGGAACTGAGCTCCTATGCTAAGTTCTGGCCAACCAGATTTGGGGACCGCTTATCCCATCTGCACAAAAAGTTGACATAACAAGAACAGTACCACCCATTGCATCTTTGTTAAATCTACCATAAACTCCGCTTGCTAAACTAACATTTGTTTTACTAACACTGTATAGGTTGCTCCTAAACAACAGTGATGATAGGCAGTACAAAATCCATTTATTCATAGCTACACCATAGACATTTCAGTATCTCAGTATACCTCCTTAACACAATTACATTCTTTTAGTGTTATTTATATTTTTTTTTGGTTTATATGACTACTCATTCCATGTCTGGCCACTCTTTAATTATCAGAAATTCTCATTGTGGTTTTAGGGTATGAGCTTTCTCTCCAATAGGATTTGTTTGAGTAGCCCTCAAACTTACTCGTATAATTATTGCAGAATTTGCGAGACAAAAATCTTAAACCACTTATTTAGTTGCTGCTGGTACTAGCATTATCTGAGTATACATTGTCTGAGTATATAGCGCAGATCCTGGATACCAAGTACCTAGATACCATTTTTCTGGCTTAAAACAAAGAACTGGTGTCTCTTAGTGGAAGAATCCAAAGCAAGTTCAATTGAAGCAGATCAGCGGGATGCTTCCTCGTCTTACATTCACCCTGGCTGCATTCCAGGGCTTGCTCAAAAACCAGCTCAATCCTGCAAACATTTACAATTCTGACTGTAGCACTTATATAGCCTGTGGGAGTAAGAACCTAGTCTTGCATATAGAAAGGAACTCTATATTGTTTAATAGTTTGATTTGCTATTATATGCTACTGCATAAGTTTTATTTTAATATCATGCAACTGCTGTGATTGCATTTTTATAATTGGTGCTCTACCCCAGAGGAGAACTTTTTGAAGAGTAAAAAATGCTACCTAGGTGCTGAATCAGAGAATTTACTGAGAGTGCTTTGGGTAGCAGTACTTAGCTATGAAGCTTCCCAGCAAAGGTGCTGCAGGTGCAAAAGAATTCAAACTACAAGATCAATGACATGAATTAATGGTTCATGCAACATAATATAAAAGAAAATTAAGGTAGCGAATTAAATTTTGAAAGAAAAGTCCTGGACAGAATCCAGCTGAGATGCTGATGCCCTTCGGAAATTTCTGTATGTTCCATCAACAGATCCAGACCTACATTATCTTCATATTCTGAATCAAAGGTGTGGTGATTTAGCAAGAACGATCTTTGCTATGCTAAATAATAACGGTTGCAAATTTTATCTCCAAAGACTTGGATTTGTAGTATGTGGAGTTTTAGCAATAAGCCTGACATTCCTACACCCATTGATTTCACAATATGCCAATCTCAGCTGATACAAGGAATTGTGATTTAACAGGAAAACACAAAGAGATCTTTCATTAACACTCCCTTTCACTTAAGTGTTTCAGATGTCTCCCAAACTTCTCAGACACACCACAGGAACACAGGATTGATGGCAAGAAATGACAGATGAAAAACTTTTAAATAGTTACCTCTTTACAAATTAGAAACTGCTTTAAAGAAAGATACCACATTTATAATTGCCAATGGTAAAAGAGAATGGTTGTTCCACAGAATTTTTTAATCAAGCATCATGGAATTCAGATGGTAAAAACATACTAAGACACTGGCAATGTTTTCAAAGCCCAAAGGAGCTGTGTGTCACTGCAGATGAGACTACAGCTTGGAGCAACAAATCAACATCTCTTCATTTGAGAAAAGTAAAACAAGGTTTGACCAACTGAATTTGCAGAGTTAGGGGGTCTGGGTTGGGGTTTTTTTGTCGTTTTGTGGTGGTTTTTTGCTTGTTATTTTTTTCTTTTTTTGCCCCTGCCCAACCTGGGAAAAACATGTCTCTTACCTCCCTCTGCAAGATCAAGTATAATCTGCCCTTTTAAAACCTAAATCAGCGAGGCCAAGAAATACTGTTTGCCTGCGTACTTAATAAAATTACACCCTTGAGCAGATGGAAGAAAATACATAATGTATATTCATTGAAGGAGTAATCATATGACCCCATGGACAAACCTTGCAGTGTACCACAAATTATTTCATTAACTAAAGTAGCTTTGTCTTAAGGAGTGTGTCTCAATTTCAAAATGATGTTAAAAATACATTTCCCTGCCAAGGTTCCTAACAATGCTTTTGGTGATTAAAATGAAAATATATTAAAAGTAGAATGTGCTCTTTGCTTTTAAAGTAAACATCATATTCTGCTTTCCTCTTAGAGTTCCCCAGAGGAAATGAACAGATAAATTACACCCCATAATGTCCATCTTGATTCTTTGTGGCACTACATGCGCTGTCAAAGTTTGCATGGCAAATATTGTTACAGAAGCTTATTTTATTCAGAAACTGCATTTTTTATAACATTCCTTTTTCTTAAAACAATTATTAAATATTTCTACTACTCTAAAGTTCATATTTTACCAACTAAATTTTGGAATAGTACATGCTGTATAAGCATACTGTTAAAGAGCAGATTTGGAGCTGGGAAAGAACTGCCCAAGAAAACATACATTATCTTCACCAACATAATTCTTACCACAAACACATTAATATCCATTTTTCAAGTACTTTGTACGTATAAGTAGTAAGGATGGTGGAAAATAATTTCAAATATTTTAACCAAATTATTTTCTACTTTTAGTTTTGATTCAAAATTTCTTCTGCCTTCTTAGTGTTGATTTGTTGTACAAAACTGAAAACCCGAAGTCATATAGTTTCCATCCGAAAACTGCAATATCCCTTAATTTTTGTTTTTTCTTTCTACTGGAAAACCATCAAAAAATCTTTTCCATTCATTTTTGTCTACATTGCTGGGAGGCAAATAGGCAGTGCAGCTACTTTAACACAATAGAGTTAAAAGAATTTTTTTTCAAACTTGAACAACATAAAATCTAGTCCCAAGACCCCGATGTTGCAGTTTGATGAAAGTCGGGGTGCATATACTAATGCTGTAAGAACTGAGATGCTTAGAATCTCCCCAGCCACAAACAGTGAGAAATCATGTTGTCCCCAAACGGCATCATTCCCATTTTCTACATGGAGAATGTGCACTGCAAGTAAATGAAAGGAATATTCTTCTTCCTGCCAGAAAGCATAAGATCCCGGCTCCCCATTTTCTGTTCTCAACTATTTGCCTATAAAAGAAGGCAGGCCGTTTTTGTACTGATACTAGATTAAGATGATGATGATGATGATGATAATAATAAAGGCTTTATTTGATAAACAGCCATGAAAGTTAATGATAGGGAAACATCTCTATTTCAAGTATTTCATTAGTTACATGAGAAAAGTGAGATTATCAACCATGATTTTTTTTATGCTTATTAGCTACAATAATCACTGCTGAAAAGAATTTAGAAGTTGACTTAGCGTTATGAACTAAAAGGGAGCTGATACCTATTTCTGAAAGCTATTTGGAAAGTAGGCGCTAAACCTTGATGTACTGACATGGCCAGTTAGTTGAAAAATTGAAAAGTGAGGGAATATTGTAGTGACAATTACACATCAGTGTATATCATCTATTGTCTTTTTGCCTCATTTACAATGATGGGATACATGGTTCCAGGTAATAAAAACACTTATACATATTAGGGAAGGAATCAACAATTCTGGAGTCAGACTGAGACACAAGCAAGGCAGCAGGTCACCCGAAACAAGAGCCAGAATATTCAAGGAAGGAACAGTTACATCACAGCATTGTCAGGTAAATGAATACATTTGATGGCTACATTAACCATTCCCTAACTCGTACTTACACTATGACTTGACTTACAGTGTTTTAGAGACAGAAAAGTAATAAGAATCAAGACAAATAATTTTTGCAGAAAAATGTGAAGAAAACTTATTAAGAGTTACTATGCTACCAAAATACGTAGTTCTGTTGTGTTTCTGTTACTACTGAAACATTTTGAAAGATTAGGTGAGACTTTTTATATAGAGAAAATCAGAAAATGGATTCATAGTGTTAAAAGTCAACCACAGAAAACTCTTCCACTTTGACTTTTTCTTATCAATTGCTTTGAAATTACTTTAAAGTTGAATTAGATTCATCAATGCAATTTTCTTCAAGGACAATTTTGCTTTTACTGTAATTGAAAGACAGAGCCAAATTTCAAACTCTTCAAATATTTTTCAAGTAGACCTTCATTGTCTGTTATCCCAGTCATTCATAATTAGAAAAGGGACACAAATATATATATATGCACAGTGGCTTCAAATATTTTATTTCTGGCATCTGTATAATAAGTTTAATTTTGTCATCCCTTTAATATATACATTTGACTTTCAATAGAATCCCCTTTGCAGCAGCAGTTGCTACAAGTGAATGGTTTCTAAATTCTATCACACTCTCTTTGGCACATTTTTTCCAGTTTTTTTTTTTTAAGAGTAAGTGTTCCTGAAAAACATTTGTAAACCACTTTAAACATATTCAGCATTAAAATGTGGGCCTGCTATTCAACTGGTTCTCAGCTACTTCAAGTGAATATAATTATGGGGTTCAGTCATGAGACACCTTCAGAGTAATCCTCTGGTTTTGGCCAACACAGTGGCCACCACGTATTAAACACTGGAGAAATTACAGTGCTTCTGTAACAAAAAGGGAATTAAAACTCAAGTTCTTGACTTATAGGGTTTTTTTTTGTTGTTATTGTTTTTATTTATTTGTTTTCCTCTTCGATGTTTAGAGTTTTATAAAATACTCTAACATAGAACCACATAAAGTTGTAGGATATCCTTTTGATAACAATTGCAATAATGATAACCAAGTTTTACTGCTGTATGCTTAAATCATAATACTGATGAGCTACATTTGTATTCCAAAAATCACTGTCTTGAATATGTATCTGTTAATATTTTCAGATCCATATTTAAAAGACATTTCTACTAGGAGTTTCCAACATATACCAGCAGAAGATGGATGGAAAGTAAGAAATCTGAACCACTGTGAGATTTTACCTTCAACCTGTCTATCACATTTTTTTATGTGTGAGTCTAACTCAGTCATGTGTTCTTTGCATATCTTATATACCGTCTGACAGCAACTTTTTTTTTTTTTCCTGCAAGAAACCCAGTAATAAGCTTTTCAACTTTACCAGAATATTCTTGGGGTACAAATATGTGCCTTTAAAAAAAAAAAAAAAAAATTCTTTCTTAATTTCAAGCATGTCAGTGGTGCTCACTGACAGGACTTGATTTCTGAAAATAAATGTAATTTCCCATCTATTTTTGGTGGACAGCTATGGAAAGCTGCTACACAGAAATATGCTAGCTCTTAGTGAAACTATGTGTGCAAATGAATAGCTGCATGCAAAGGTAGATATTTTCTGTACTTAAAAGATGTAATCTGAATGAAGAAATCAAGGAGTTACATTTTCTAGAAGTTTTGCTCAACATATGTAAAGCCAAGTGGACCATTTTGAATATTTCTGTTAAAAAAGCCTTATCATACCATAAAAAAATGGATTACCTATCACTATTTCTTCTATTTATTTTTTACTGTTCAGTCATTCTCACGAAGGTTTCCTTTCCTATCACATTACTTTCAGTCTTCCAAAGGAAATGTAAAACTATCCTTTGACTTCATGGGACTACAGACTGCAATTTAAACCCCAAGCACTATATTTAATGGTGGGAAAAGAAAGACTGTGAGGGCATGAAATAAAGGGAGAAATGGGAGAAAAAACAAAGAAAAACATGAACCCACAGTTTAAAAATGCCATCTCTTTTCTTTCTGGTCTTTTTTTTTTTTTTTTTAAAGACACTATCTCTCTGACAATATCTTTCAAATAATATTAGGAAAAATAATCGGATTAACCTGCAAGGGAAGAAATAATCCTGCCATTCTGCAGTGACGAGTGTTTTATTCAGCTACCTATCTCTTTCACAATGAAGGTAGCATGGATCTCTCTATTGACTGATCCTGACATTGCATACTAAGCCAAAAAATCCTGCTGCACTAACAATTTATAGGCTTTTTTCCATTTAGCACTTGGCGTAGTGGCCACACCATAGCATCACTGTCAAAGGAAATGATGTCGCATTGTTATAATATCAGGTAACACAACTCCAGGATTTACGTCTGGCTGAGCACGAGGACGAGGAAGTGGATGTAGGGCTTCAACTACTGTAGCTACTACCATCAGTCTCCAAATCATATAATAAATTTATGGCACATGATTGCAAGTTGTGAGGATTTATCACCCTTTTCATGCACTTTAAAGGGCTTGAATGAAATACAGTGGTGTAGATGCTGACAGTCCACTGACTTAAAACACAACTCGCCATATAGCCTGCAGGGCTGCTGGCCTGCAGATAGGTGATGGGAAGAAGACAATATCCAGAAATGGTGATTTAGAAGTATACCAACACAAACTGAGGTTTTATACCACTAATAAAGCTTATCAAGAGGGCTTCAGCATCCTCCTCCTCTGCAGTGTGCCACAGAGTGATGCATTTTTTCAGATAACATTTTCCTGGTACCACAGTATCTTTCAATTAATTGATCATATGGATAAGGTTGTCTCAGGTGTCTAAACTGCTCGGAACCTTTAAAGCCCATCCTTCTCTTTTCTGAGAGGACAGAAGTAGATGCATAAAGCAAGTGCAAAAACCTAGGTGCAAAAGCTACTGGTAAATTTATTAATGCATAAATTTCGCTTTGCAAAGAATTACATACTGAATTACATGAACTCACTTGAGACCATTTTTCAGTAACTGGCAAGGACTCCAGCATTTTTTTTTAAAATTCATTTGTTCTTTAATTAAGAAACATGCTTATTTTTATTTAATGAACCTGGGCTATAAAGTAAAAAGAGCTAAAACAGCTAACCATCATTGCTTTTACTGTTCTGTGCGTGGAAGTGCAAATACTTTACTATATGAAACATCTGAGGTAGAGACCATCATGCTTTTATAACCTTTAACATTAAGCATTAAAGCTGATCTAGCCATAAGACTAATTTTTGGAATATCATTGTGTGTAACTACAGGAAAGTAGATGAAAGCTCATTTTAACAGGAGGGACAGTGAGCAAGAAAATCAGTCTTACAGTAAAAAGAAGAAAGTCAAAGGGAATTTTCTGTCTGGGGCTGAAGAAGAGGGTGGCTTATCATTTCTAGTCCTCACAAACAGGCCAGTAACTCTGACCTGTGCACCCAAGCTGATCTGGAGCCTTTTCTGAGACTAACCTATTTCTGCTGAAAACCAAGAATAATTGAACCCTGGAGTGAACTGCAGACTCCTGCTTCCAGATGCTCATATCACATACTCAGTTTGAGTGAACCGCTAATTGCTACACATGAGATTATTTTAATTTGCTCTAAATGTACTGGTTTAACCACACGTGCATGGCTGGGCACCTGTTAATTACTGGATAATATTTTAATAAGTTATTCCTCTCAACTTCTTCCAAAAAACACAGGCAGATTAGACCGGATGTACATCTTTGCCATAATACACATAATTAATATATAAATATAATTTATTTTCATCATGTATACACACAGTAACTAGAACTTATGAGGAACCCTAGGCCCTACTAAAGGATCAGATAAGTATTTGTGTGTCTGTATATGTTAATGTCTCTGTAATATATACGTATCATACATATATGTAATGTATACATAAAAATATGTATATACACATACATACAATACCCATATTCATATACAGCTGTATTTTATCCCACATAGATTTGAGGACAAAGTCTACTGGGATATACAAGGCAGCTGTGCATAATTAACCAACTGGCTTCTGCTTGACTTCCATTTGAAAATGAAAATATTGACATCACAGATGTTTCTACCTAGTTGACATCCATTACATTTACAGGCTAGGTTACAAAATACTTCAAGGCAGCAAGTACATTTTTGCTGAAATGTAGATGATTAATCCTAAGAAAACATTGCTGAAAGTTTGCCACCATAATTGTTAAAGTGTGCATAAAACTACACACATTCGTATATAGAACATGAAAATTGCTATGTTGGGTTATACCCAAAGTTTAACATCCCATCTCCAGCAGTGGAGGACTAGGGAAAGGGTCTGTGAAAAAAGGCCTGTATTTCCAAAGATAGAATTTTCTGTATTCTTTTGTTTCCTTTAACTCAGAGGCTTCCTAGGCCACAGTCTCATTAAGTACTATTACGCTGAATAACCAAGACATTTAGGAATTTTTCTCCCTGGATTTATCAAATTCCGTGAACCAATTTATACTTTTGTTTTCCACAACAGCCCATAGCAGTAAGTTTCATAATTAAATGTGTGACATTTGACATTTTTAAACTTCCTCTAAAATCAAAGCATTGCTGCAAGAGACATTGCTCTGAATCAAAAAAGCTCAGGTTCAAACATTTAATTTTGAGATAGTTTTGAAGGGGATTTACTGAGACATTTCCGCTTTACAGCTCAGGTCTATATATACTTCTAAGTTTTCTACTGCTGATTTTTAAAAAAAGTGTGAATATTTTAATGTGAAATAATGAGCTCAACTCATTACATACCTTCAGCAGCCAACAGGCAGAAACTGAAAATGAATTGATAGGTCTTCAAAAAGTGCTAAAGCACCATCTATAAGGGAGGTTGTAATGAGCACTTCAATTTAGTCAGATTCTTTAGTCAGAGCTCTCTGGTTTACATGCAGGATATAAAGCTAAACCATATCTTTACAAGTTGATTTTTTGTTTGTTTGCTTTTAAACAAAAAGAACAAATAAAAAAAAAAAATCAGGATGAAAACTTCCTTTGCTTAGCTTGGGAAAAAAAAAAAAAAAGTAATTTGGATCATACAAGTATAATGAATACAAGATGGGAGAAATACATCCCTCAGGGTTAGCAGATCATGCCCACCCAATTGGGACAAAGACAGGGTCTAGCAGGCAGGCTATTGAGGATTTAATTTATGATGTGGTAAGACTCTTATAATTAAAATTCACAACAAAGTGCAATATTTTACTTTCTAGCATTAAAATGCATCAGTATTCCCATATCATACAAAGCATTTATATAATGCATACATGCAAGTTTCCATGTTTTCCAATATGAAAATTAAATCTTTGTTTCTTATTTTCTTTGGTAAATCCAGTGGTAATATTAATTTTTTTTAAGCTGAATATCCCAAAGAGTTCATCATAACTCTCATTACAAAAAAATGTCAAAAAGCATTTATAAGTATTTGGTTCTCCTTATACATCGTAAGCAAACCCCCATTTCTGCTACTGTCTTGAAGCCATTTTTTTCATTGTTTTAAGACCATCATTAGTGTCAGCAGTATTTCAAGCATGTGTCTTTACTTAAAAGTATGCTTTGAGACCCGTCAAAATGTACCTCTTTGCTTCGATTACATTTTTCTGCAATTCTTATTCAAACATTCCATATTTTATTCTCATTATGGTCATAAACTCTATCTACACTCAAACTGTTTTTCAAGCATTTGCCCCAGACTACTTTGCTTAGGAAGCATTTTTCTTGGTGAAATAGTTTTACACAATGGTTGCATTCCTCTAAACAAATTGCAGATTTTCTGTGTGGAACTCTCAAAAACTTTGTAAATCTCCACATCATAATTTGAGTAAAATTCAGCACAGTAAGAATCATGAGCAGAATAAACATATGTAAACCCACATCCTACTTCAGACCTAGACCATCAACGGATACTTACTGCTCGCTCTAAAGGGGTGTTGATGCTGACACCATTTTGGTTTTCATGCTATTTAGAATTTGATATCCCGAACTACCCCTCCAATTTAATCTTCCAGGAAGTGTATTCTTATTTTTAAAATATGTGCAATGTATTAAAAACAAACCAAAACAACTGTATGTATACACAGAACTTAATAACATTTATGACCAAAAAGACTGAAAGAGAAGTATCATCTTAACACCCATGCAGGCAGAATCAGAACCCCACAGGAAATTTCAGATGCTACTTTTACCTGGATAAAAAGAAATGATACCCTTTACTATTCTCTTCTAATGGCTCTTTGTGAAAATTATTTTTTAATTATTATTTTATTTTTAATTTTAATCTTTTGATTAAAAGAAGTATCTTAAAAACACCGTTGCAGCTTCCTCCTTGTTACTGGATTTATAGGTCAAAAGGAAGAAGTAAGCCTGGAGAGTTCACCAAATTTAATGCAATTTTATTCATTGTACAGCTTTGGTAACCTTCTTATTCCATAGACCAGCAGGGATTACAAGGAACAAAAAAACCCCACAGCCTACAAAATACTACCGCAATATTTGAAATGTATCAAAGATGACAAAGATGCCTTAGATATCCTTGCCACTTTGCTAGGCCAGCATGCCCATAGTTTCCCTTTCCTGGTATTTTTTGGTTCTCATCTACCAATTCCTGTCTCATTTATATTCATTTGTGTACTAACCTCCTTATGTACAAACCCCGCCCCATGTCCTGGCAGGATGTTCTTGGTAAGAAGCCACCATCTTTAGAAACAGGATTCATTTGTCTGAATCACTGCCATGCACTATTATACAATGCACAGCTATCAATAATACTTAGCGCTTCAGGCCTTCCTCATGCTTTATCCATTTTTACAAATTATTATTTTATGATACTGAACAACCCTCTAGGCTACTCTTCTTAATTCCTTCTGTTTCCTCTCTAAATGTTTTCAAATGTCCCTTTATTTCTAGAAATTATTTATAGACATCTATCAGTCCTGGTTTGGGGCTCCTTGGCCAGAATGCAGTGTATTCAGGCTATTGTGCATGATGGAAAACAAGCTGCTTTTTTTACATGCAATTCTTGAGCAATTCTCCCAACTGCTGCAGTTAAGATTTTACCCTACTGGGCTCGCAGCATATTGTTACAAGTCACATAATGTCAAATGTGTTTAAAATAATTTCTGCTAAATGCCTCCAGCAAGTGAAATGAGATGGCTGCCAAGTTAATTTAACCAGCTTCACTTTCCAACCTCTAAAGAGTGAGACATCGAAATGTTTCTGCCTGCCTATGTAATCCATAAGATTACAGTCTCTCTCATCAATGTACTGAGGTAAGTCTGCACCGGGATACAGATCCTAAACCCTAGAGTTGGCAGCTGGATAGACCAGAGATCTATAGGAAATAAATTGGATCATAACTTAGAAAACAAAAACGTGAGAAATCAGCAGTACAGTTAGCACAAACCCCATCACAGTCAGTAGAAAAATTGCCATAGGTGTCACCGAATCAGTCTTAACTCATTTTCCTGGTACATGAATGCTGACTTCAGTCTCATACAGAGATTAGAGTCTTCATAAATTAAAAAATGCAAACTATTTCTCTACTGCCTTTTTTTTTTTTTTTAATAAACAGCCTCCAAGTTTGCAGTTTGTCCAGGAAAAGACTTCCTAATTGAAATCTGAAAATGTCTATGGTCACTTTAAGCATACATTTGAGTGTACTTTTACTAGAATTTGACTCTAGGTTATTTCCAGGAATATGACAATTTTCCATGAAAACAGCTAATTAACTGTAACTAATTGTATCATAAAATCTCTCCATGAAAGATATATCAGGAAAGAAACACATTACTATATCACCTACCATTCACATATTTTCATCATTAATTATAAGCTGTGGCAAGCCCTAGCTTGAAATTCAGCTGAATATTTGTTCATGTAATGCACATACAAGTTTATGTTCTCAGTAATTATGCTAAGGTATTTGCCTCTCCAGTAAAGTAATGACACACAAATTGTAGATGTCCAAATAAGCAGTGGTGTTTAGTGTGAGTTCAAAAATCATACACAAAAAAAGGTCAATATCCTTAATAGCACAGAAAATATATTAAAACACCAGCAAACCCATCCTTACCGGGACTGTGCACAGAAGAGTCTTTAATTATCCACAGACAGATCAAAATACAAAAATTACACCCTATCTCCAAGTTTTCTTTTGTTTCCTCCTACATGTAACTATCTCCAAAGCCAGAGAAAGGAGGGTTCTTAATAGGGGCTTGGTACAACATTTCACTGTAATCTTCTAAGTTATGTCTTTTTCCTTGCCTAAGGAACTAAACCTTCAAAACATTAAGAAAAAAGTTAATTTGGAAAACAATAAAAAGCTGGAGCATGTGTCTTACTACAACATCAAGGTAGTCCAATATAAGCATTCACTATAAAGATTTATATATTTAAATTTCTGATGCTATCTCTCTGCAAGATTTATTTATTAGTAAATCTCTGATATTTCCGATGAATAATGGGCAATGTGGAAGTGCAATTTTAGAGTCAATAATGAAGTGGAAAGCCACTAGAAAATTCCATTGGTTTTGAGAGTGCTAAAATTATGGCCACACAGGAAAACGCACAGGAACCCAGCAATGAATAACTTAAAGCAAGATAATAGTATCATCTGTATCCCTTAACAAGCCTCAAAATCCTTCAGGCAGGTTTCACAGTCCAATATTATCTATATTGTTTTCTGTGTAATTATACATCTCTCATCACTGAATTACTGGAATCCATGGACGTTTACACTTTGACCCAGTGATCGTGAAGTCAGATCCAACACACCTATATGAGCACTATTTATTTTTCAGCATAAGATTGTTTCAGTAAATGGGTTTGATTCAGAGCTTGAATGAGGATGAAAGTGACTGTGATAGGAAATAAGGTTCTGCATATAATGCAAAGCCTTTCTTTTGAAACTTCAAAAAAGAAATACAACAATATAATTTTAATACAATAAGAAGGAATCAGGAATCATACATGCAAACACACGCGCATCAAGATTTCTATCAAGCTGTGCAGTGCAACTATTGATTGGGAGCAGCAAGACAGCAGAACCTGATGAATAATTTTAAGATACATGCCATGAAATTTGAAGAACTATGGAAAACAGATGTAAACAACATGAAATCTTGGTTGACTGGATGCCATCTGCATAGAAAACTATCACAGATTCTAGCTAACACTGATTCTAGAGGTTCACTTTTGCACAAAATAATTTTGCAAGTATTGGTGTTCTTGACACCAGGAAAATGAGGTTATGAAGTTTAATGGGATGAATACCTGGGGGAAAGTGGGAGAGGATAAGAAAAAGATGAAGTTGAGAAAAATTATTCAAACTTTGACTAACAGGTAAGCCAATCAATGTGCCAAATGCTACATGGATAAATACTGAGGTGCAGCAAGGGAAAATGGATGAAAACTGTTACAGAAAAAATCGCTGGTAGTTGGACTGAGAAATACTTCTACTGAATCAGAAGCATAAATTTCAATGTAAAGAGTGAAAAACAGGAAAAGCAAGGATAGTTTATAGATGAGTAAAAATAGGGAACTACCAGTTAAAAAAAAAAATAAATCCTTGGTATAGAGTTTGAGTAAAGAAAAAACATATAGCAGATCACAATTAAATATTGTCCCATAGCCTGGAATTAAAAGTCAAAGCTAAACATGAAAACTCATTTTGGAAGAGGTGCAAACTTCAGCTGTGATGGAGAGAGACGAGACCACTGAAAGACTTGCAGGAACTTGCAGCTAATATACAGAGCTCACATACTACCAGCAGGATTAAAGCTTAAGCACTGCAGAGTGTGAGCTGTTTGGCACCACTTTCTTTTACTGAAATACTGGATTTAGGGGCTGTGAATCTACTAAAACTACACCATCCTACTCAGTTGTCTAGGAATGTGTATCTAAATGGGCATGACAAGAAGATGCTGTAGTTTAAATGAAAATGTAATAAAGTTGTTCCCTTGATCCAATTAGATAGTCACACTCTACTACATATTATTTACTGTGCAAAGGAATCTCTGACATTTGTTAGCAATGTACTCGCAGTTAATTATGAAACTTGTTACAACACAGGGTGAACAGGAAGTGGGACAGTCTAAGGAAATTAATTTTGAATTCTGAATAAACGATCAATATCTGAAATAAATTAAGACCATACTAGAGACCTACAACAATAAAGAGTGTTCCACTTGCCAGCCATACTCACAAATATGAAACACATTTCTTGTTTGAATGAAAAGATCGTCAATTGGTTCATTACATGCTTGTCACAAGTAAGGTAAATGAACATTCATTAATGCATTTCATACCTACAGTTTTTCAAACAATGGCAACTATATATGAAAATGTAAAACTCCCTAAAAAGGTCACATGATTTCTAGAAACTACATAAATAATAAAATAAGGACAAAGACTAACTTCTAGTCCCATCAATATGTAATACGAGGAAGTGAAAGGTAATGCCTATCCTTGTTCAGCGTAAACAAAGCACATGTCACCACATTAAGCTTCAATGAATATTAAATATTGATAAAAAAATAATATATTTGATTCTATATTCATTTAAAAATATTTCAATATGCCTATACAGCCAAAACCTTGTGTCTATACTCACAACTTCAACTGTATAAAGAGAGTAAGGCCCTGTGTTCAATGACATACAGAAAGACATACCAATATATAACCCACAGCTCTGATCTCAATTAAATTGCTATCACTCCATTGATTTTAATGGGGGATTCTTCTGGTTTAAATTTCTTTCACCAAGATGCAGGTTAACATAATCTGATCATACAATTACTGCTTACAAATGCAGTGGTGATACCTCTCAAGTGGAATGCAACAGCTGTTTAATAACTCACAGAAAAATTGCACAACAGCTGAGGACAACAGTTGAAAAAAACTAATTCAGCCTTCATCTGCAGGAAGAGTTTAGCTGGGATGGTTGCTTGTACTCAAATTGAAATTTGGAACAACATTTTATTCTTATAGAATTTCATCATCAGATAAAATCAACAGTGAATTTAATCAGAACATTTTCATTACTAACTTTAAGTCTCAAAGTGTGTTTTTATTTTGTTGCTACTGTCACATCTGCATTTACACAAGTAACACCATTCAGTATTTCAATCTGCCCTACAATATTAGCATATTCATAACACGCTTTCCATTTATTCCTATTATTTACCTAGTTTCATGTTATATAAACAAATAAAAATGACCCTTTCAGCAGCTAACCTTACAGAGAAAAAGGTGTAATTCCCACTCTGAACAGAAATTGTAATTTGGTCTGAATCATAATCATATCCTAGGTGTTGTCTTCGCTGATTCCAGATATGAATAAAAAAAGTGTAAGCCTAAATTGAAGCTTTCATTTCAAACTATGTTACTTTAAATTTTTTTTTCTTTTTTACTGCAGAGACTTGGACGTTTTTCAAAAATTATTACCTGTTGATCCCACATCTTTACGTGGGAGAAGGATTCAGTGAGCCACAAAATCAGCAAGACAAGTTGTACAATATGATGATAATGTATTTATCAACAGAGAATTTGTTCAGGCATTATTTATAGAGATACAATTGGCATGGACTTACCTGTAGGGGATCCCTCCATGACATGACCAACATAGGGTCCTTCTTTGAACATTGGCCTGTTATCATTTTGATCAATAACAGCAATATCTAGGCGGACTGGACCATCAATGGTGTTCCCAGTCATATCTGTGACTTCAACTTGAAGCTGTATGAACAAAAAGAGAGGAGTAAATTCATTAGTTCACTATCACAGTGATCAAAGACTAAAGGGAAAAAAGCTCAGAACAGCACTGTTGTAACCAGACCCTGCCAAGGATACCACTTGCAGCCCATTCTTTTGGGCTAGGCTCAGGGCAGATTTGCAATCTAAGCAAAAGAGACAGACAGATGTACATGCAAGTCAAGAGGCCCTTTGGCAGCCTGAAAATGCCATATTCCCTGAGGAATGAAATGATGAGTATAAGACAGATATCCTATAAATAATCATGAGACGATTTTATTAGAATTTGTTTATTTTTTCAAGCACATTTAGAGCAGACACATATAGAACTATCACAGTATATCTGACATGTCCTAATGCTCAGTTAAAAGCCTTTAAAAAAAAAAAAGGTAGGAACACATTAGACATTAAATACATTTTCTCAATGATGATGGCATGAAGTATTATGTTTGGTAATTTTGACGGTTCTTCACTTTTTCTAATAAGGTATGGAAGGATAGAACAACATATGCAATCTTATATAAGCGGGTATACATACACATGCACACTCACATCCCAATGTATGAAAGCACCTGTTGAACATAAAGCCGACATATGCGGCTGAAGATTTGTTTGGACTTCCTTTACTTCCAAAAACCGGAAAGAAAGATCATATTGTATATCTCAACCATCCAATCCTCTTGCAATGGAAAGTCAAAATGAGTTACCAAAGCTTAATCAGTCACTAGGGCAAACTTCTTCGATAATAGAAAAGGTCAATTTAGATTGCAACTGCATGCTGTAACTGCAGTTCTCCCTCCTCGCCAAGACATCAGTAAAACACAGCAATAAACATATCAGAGACACAGCTATCATTTTCACCTACCCTACCCATCCCTGGACTCAACTCTTTAATGGAGTTAAGCCAGCCAGAAAATGAACCTGAGCACAGACGTTAATATCACTCTCTTCCAGTCTTTCCCCAAGAAAGCGGTAGCAGCAGGGGCTGGAAATCTCTGAGCATTTTGTTTATTCTGTTAATTTATTCTTCATTGCCATGTCTTATACCTGTAAGTTATTTATAAGCTAGTGATAAATCCTACTGGGAAAGAATTAGGTCAGAATTCTAATTCCTTATTAAAATGGATGGCTTATTATCACATTTCTCTGTATTTTGTTATGCTTATAAATACATTCCACTTTTATAGTTCAGTGTGCTGTGTGTGAGTAGGAGTGTTTGGTATGGGTAAACTATACTCACATACAATATTTGTAAATAGTGTCACAGCCCATTTTGACATCTACTCACTACTTATCCTCACTTCTCTAGCAACTGGTCCTGCAAGCCTTTCCCAAGCCTTGTTTTTTACTAGATATATAGCTTAAGAGGCTAAAAGCAAACAAATACTCTGACGTGAAGACAACTGATTCATATGGCATTGGCACAGCTGAGGCTTTATGGGAGCATGCACCTCTTCAATTTCCAGGGCTTGTTTAACTCTGTTCTCTAAAGCCAATGTGATAATCTCAGGATTGCATATGATGTGATGAGGACTAGGAAGGAAAATACATTCTTACTACTGAACTACATTAAAGCTAGATACAGGTTTAGATACAGTTGGAAACTGCTGACAAAAAGATTTATCTCAGTACATGTTGACTCATCAGAACTATGTTAATTGCTTTGGGAAATGGAAGAATAGCAATATTTCTCTGTGAAATTCCAGCAAATTCATTTTCAAATTCAAGATAATTTGCTCTTAATCTATCTCTCAATATTAAGTGACTATACTGCTCACTGGAAAGAACAAAGGCTTTGTTAAATTTAAAAAACTACTTCAGCTGCTTTATCAAAATTGTAAGTCATCTAAAGCAAAGGCTGATCTAACACTAGGTTGGTTTTTTTTTTTTCCCCAGACTCACACAAATTAAGGAAGAGAATAGGAGATTCTTATTAATGACTGAAATAGATTTACTTTATCATTGCCAAGTCCATTGCATCTGAGACCAACTGGCCAAAAAAGTTGGCATGACAGGTCTGTAGGAACAGTTACATGATTTCTGTCTCATTTTATTAAGATGACAGAGGATTTTATTAGTCTTTGTACCATAATTTCCAGGCTTGTCCTAAGTGTTATAGGTTAACTCACCAGCTCCTTTTAAAGCCACTCTTCCTACGATGTTTTCAAAACAAAAACCTGCAGCACCCAAATTATGCCCATCTCTCTCTGTACATGACTAGTTTTAGAAAGAAGCTGCCTTATATCTTATCTTGCCCAACCAAAAAACCCCACAAAAATATCCATGAAGCCCCACTGCACACAAAACAAAACAAAAAAACAAAGCAGCAACAAAACAGCAACAAACATATATTGTTACTTAAAAATCCCAACACATGCAAAAGAAAGAAACATTCAAGCAAAAGACAATATTGGCACAAAAAAACCAAATTACTTTGAACAGGCTGTAAGTAAAACCAGGTGGAAAATTAGATTGTGCCTATCAGAAGGGTGGTATTTCCATCTTTCAATACAAAAGAAGGCAGAAAAACCTATCTAGTTTTAATGTAAAACTCGACTGATGTATGAAAGATACTGCATTCATTCTTTTGATAGCAAGAGACTGTAACCGAATATTCCTACCTGATCATAACAATATAACTCTAAGGAAAAGGGGTAAGCATAAAGACAGAGTTGGGCAAACTGACAAAAAAACCCAACCTGCAGAGCTCTGTAGCTATTTATTATGTGAAAACCTGATAAGATTGCCTATGCTTTCAATGTTCCAACTTAAAAGTTATGGCATTATGTTCATAATGATGAAATTATGTTCTTCATAATCTAACCAACCATATTTTCAGTAACACTTGAGGCTAAATCCCAATTTCCTTTTTGACAAAAGTATAGATGCAAACCACAAAGGATAATCAAGGGTTTATAAGAACCTCACAACACAATTCTCCATGATAGGGTACAAAGTAGACTTTGGCCATTGCTTCTAACATACCTGAGAAACACTGATGCAATTAAGCACAGCAATAAAGCAGGGAAAAGCAATGTAAAACTGAAAACTGCAGGCAGTAATAGATTTTAGCCTGTTTGTCTAGACAAACTCTTATTCAATACTCTCTCTTAAGGGACTTCCCGACTTCCCATCCAATTTCCCTCACCATATCTGAAGTGAGGATCTTTCTCATCACCCCAAATATAATGATTTTACCAGAAGTTTAGTAAGCTTATTCAAAGCTGTGCAAACCTGTTTTAAGCACTCTGCTTTATTTTATAGAGTCTAGATTCTTTTTCAGTCTGCAATCAGCAACAACATTTACAGGAAAAGATAACCAGTCTCATTCTTACCATTACTTAAAGTAATTTCAAAGGTTTCTCTTCACAGAACGGTTGTTTCCATTCATTTATTGCTTTTGGTGAAACAATTCTGAATAGCCACCTTCCTTCTCTGCATATAGATGTCTATTTTTACTTTGCAGCCAGCCAGCCAATGGTCCACACAAAATTACATCATAAATTTAAAGTTTTTCATAAGTAAACCTGCAATATCTTTTAGTACTCAATTATCTTCAAAGTCCAGTACAGGTTCTTTAGTCATTAACTGCCTTCAATTTTTAATTTCCAATTCGTTGCTGATAAGAATGTTTCTCACAGAATTCTTCCAGTTGTTTCAACAGACAGTTTTTCTACATGCTCACCATACACAGCTTTACCCAGAAAAAAAAAAAAAAATATAAATAAATCAGTCATTTCTGTGTGTGAAACCAGCAGCTTTCCAGAAGCACAAGGTCCCTGTGGTCAGGAGCTCACAGATACATTGGGTGTCTGTACCCAGCGTTTGGCAGTGGTGGCCTCGTGAGATGAGGTCAGGGCTGCCCCATGATGGACATGGCCGGTTCTGCCATGGCCCCACCGCAGGGCACAGCTGAGCCCTCAGCAACACCAGTCGTGCCTCCAGGAAAGCGCGTGTAAGAAATGGCAAAATGCTGCATCTCAAACTGTGAGCTTTTCATCCCATTGCTCTGACCCCCCCACCCAGGGTCAACCCACCAGAGCAGGAAAAGAAGATGATTAAAATGTGACCAAGGAAAGGTGCATTATCCTGGAATTGGGGTACACTTAGAAATCTGAAGGGACCACTGCATCATTACAAATGACTGCTATACCACTACCTGCCCCAATCTCAGTTACTTTGAGGTATCTATAGGTACAGACCACTGCTGGCTTTATTTATTCCTGGCTTGATTAGAAATATTATTGAGAATACTTGATAGATTTACTTATCATCAGTTCCTAAACTGTGGATTGACAGTAAAGAAAGGCAACAGACTTATGGATCTTTCATGTAGGTAATTTCCTGGTAAGAAAAAAAAGCATTTGGACATCTCCAGGTCATAAAAAGTAGTAAATAAATTCTCTTTATAGTGAAAAGTTTTACTAAAACTTTGATGCAATTACCTAAAACAACTCAGAGAAGACAATAATTCAGACACACTGAAATTAATTACAATTAAATTTTCCTGCTATTAAGAATATGAATAAAATATTAGCTATTATTTATATGGCACAAGAATAGCTGGAGGGAGAGGATATAAAACCAAAATACACTGCTTCTAATAGGTATGGATAATTTTATCTCAAACTACTTGATGACAGGGTATCGATTACCTCAGCAAGGTTGAACAGAGGATGGCAAAAAATGGCACCATTACCTGCAATGGGAGAATTTAGCTTCACATTCAGAGTTAGAGCCTAGATGGGAAGGGATTAATTAGCTACTCTAAATACTCCTAGGCACATCTTACATAGGCTTTATCTTGCTCATGCCTCTACTTAAAAAAATAGATTTTGAATCCTTAAAAAACCATACAATTTATTCCTCTAATTTTATTGGTTTCTTATCTAGCAATAGTCACGTAACCTTTTATTAACATGCCATTTCGCAGTACCTTCACAAGTGACATATAAGCAGTTCCAGCCTGAAAGGATCATTGTGGTATGAAGACTCTGAACATCTCCTTTCAATTAATGTTCAGTGCATGGACTTTTGAAAGCCTGAAGCACTACCTTGGTGATTACAGGTATCATTGTATTCTTCTGAGTATTTCATAGTCATGAAGACTAGAGGTGAAGAAGCAGTGCCTTGGCTTTTATTTTGATAGGTGTCTGTCTTAGACATGTTTTATCTTTAAATTGTTTTGTTGGAAAAACACTATTGGAAGAAAATATAGAGCATTAGAGAATTTCTGGAATGCAGATTTTCTTTTACCCTAAGCTGTAAAAAATTTCACATACTATACAACTGCTATAGGTCTTCTAATTCATTCTTCTACCTAACAAGGATCTATGTGATATCCGAAATGCCTTTAGATCCAGAAATTCAAAGATTGTTTTGAATTCCTACGAGATCTCTGTAATCATCAGTTTATCACAAAGAAGTTGTGACTTCAAGCGTTCCTAAACTCTATCCTGTTTCTTTTCTTGGACATTTGCAAAATGTAATCTTATTTTTTAATCAACCTTCAAATGCTAGTTGTCTCATGTCTTTCTTCAGAAAGAGATAATTTGAAAAATGATGTAATTCATAGAAAAGCACACAGTGATCCAGTCTAGCTCTGGCCTTGTGTAAAACAAGGCAATATTTTAGGCAATACTTCTAGTTAAAATAACCAACATGTAATTGGTTAAAATAACTAGAAAGTTTCGTACTATTACTACAGTACAAATGGCTAGTCCTAGCATAAATATATATATATATATATGCCTGCCCTATTGCACAAACCCACTGAAGTTCCTATCACAGAAAATACAGATTTAATTTCAAAACATTAATCTCTATAAAACCTTTAAAGACCTTCACTGAGAAAACTAGTTAAAACAGCAACTGAACCTTCTGTGAATGCTTAAACTTTTCCCTGTAAACCATGGTAAGTTGGGCAATATATTTACTGAAACTGTGTATGATCTACAAATTGAAGAAAGCCATACTGTAGGAATTAGCAGTGGGAAAATATTCCAAACAAATCATTCAAATAATTTCATTCTTTTTACCTTTTTTTAGCAGTTAACAAAAGAAGATTAAAGATCAAAACCAATATATAAAAAAAGCATTTTCTTTCAAAACAAGTGTAGGGGTCTTTCTGCATATACAATGTATGACAAATACTGCTCTCTTTAGTGCATTCTCCAAATTAAGCATTAGGTTTTACAGTATCAGGTGATTTCTGTGTTGGAATTGTTATTAAATTGTTCAGACATTGCAAGTCTGAACGACTGAAATCCAAAGAAAGGCAGGAAAGCTAAATTAAAAAAAATAAGGCTCCTATCGGTAGGACATTCCCCGAGCTACCTTTAAGTAGTAGTCTCCTAGATAGCACCATATATTTTGCAACGACCTGTCAAAGTATAACTGTTCTGCACCTCTGAATCAGGTGAAAGACATAAATAAATCTCAAAAAAAAAACCGACAAAGGATGAATTCTTCATTAGTTAAGTCTATTCATCATCTTTGATCATATCCAATGCAAGGTGTTGTAGACACATTAATAGAATTTTTGTGAAAATGAAGAGGAATTTAACATTATAAACAAAGATGTTCTTTTCTCACTAGCTTTAAAGGTAGTGTTCTCAATATTTTAGTCATTAGTCACGTCAGTAGACTGAAAGGTCAATGTCAATGTCATAATATCCGTTTTGTGAAGTGTAACATAGCAAGTCCTTCCGAGTAAGTACCAAGGAATAAATATTACATTATAAATAAAGTTGTTCTTTTCTCACTAGCTTTAAAGGTAGTGTTCTCAATATTTTAGTCATTAGTCACGTCAGTAGACTGAAAGGTCAATGTCAATGTCATAATATCCGTTTTGTGAAGTGTAACATAGCAAGTCCTTCCGAGTAAGTACCAAGGAATAAATATTTAACTTCCTTAAATTTCCTGGATGTCCTGGTTTTGGCTGGGATAGAGTTAATTTTCTTCATAGTAGCTAGCATAGTGCTGTGTTTTGGATTTAGTACCAGAAGAATGTTGATAACACACTGATGTTTTCAGCTGTTGCCAAGTAGTGCTCAGACTACTCAAGGACTTTTTGAGCTTCTCCTGCTCGGCCAGGTGCATAACAAGTACAGCACAGCTAGCACAGCTAACCCAAACTGACCAAAGGGCTATTCCATACCA
>NW_009260945.1:2963017-2992548 GCF_000687185.1 Egretta garzetta | reverse complement strand
AGAACGTCGTGCTCAGGGGGATCAGTTAGTCGGTCGGTCGGTTGTGGGGAGAGTGATCGCTGCTCGCGGAGAGTGATCACTGCTCGGGGACTGATCGCAGCTCAGGGGGAGCGATCGCGGCTCGGGACGGGCTGGGCATCGGTCGGCGGGTGGTGAGCAATTGCATTGTGCATCATTCCTTTTGTATATTCTGTATATTCTGTTATCATCCTCATTATTACTATTATTATTATTCTCTCTTATTAAACTGTCTTTATCTCAGCCCTTGGCTCTAACCTTTTATTTTCTTCCCGATTCTCTCCCCCATCCCACTGAGGGAGGGGGGAGTGAGCGAGCAGCTGCGTGGTGCTGAGTTGCCAGCCGGGTTAAACCACGACACTGGAACTTAAGCTTAATAAACAAAAAAACCCAGCAACAGTATGAATGTATATTTATTTGCCCTACTAGACATGGAAGTAAGGGGGATTTAATTTATGCACTCACACTGGTACAGAACTCTTCATTGGGGAAGTAAGAGTAAAACAAATTGGAGTGACTGGTCTGATGCTTGATAACAACATACATCAATAGAAGAGCAAGATAAAACACATGCAATGAAATTAATTGTAATTTATGTTTGAAGCTAAATGTCATTGGACAGAAAAACTGGTTTTTTTGGGGAATGGGAGGTGGTTGAGGAGTGGAGAGATCAGCCATAAGAGTGAAGTTACAGAAAAAGATAATGTGAAGAAAGAGGAAATGATGATGAATATCATTAACCTTTCCCAGAAGGCCTTGTCTAAGCGGAGGCAAATTCAGGAATACTCTACAGAACTGACCTGCCTGTTTGTCCCCTGGTCTAACAGGAGGCTGTCTGGTAACACCACTGGTGGCAGGAGCCGTCCCGTGCCCACCTAATGCAATTCTGACCAGTCCCTGCAACTGCATCCTTCCCAGCTGCAGCAGCTACGAGATCATGCACAAAAAGACCTGCCAGGTCTAAAAACTCTTTTCTTTCTTTTTGAGAGAAAGTCAGAGGAGGAGAAATCGAAGTACAAACTGCATTTTCATAGTTTATGCACTTTTTACTAATAAGAACCTTTGCCTTTTCAAAGCTAAAGCTGCATTTGAACCTGTCAACAGAGGAGTTTATCTACATGTGGCTATAAGTCATAAAAAGATTCCCATGTTATTTCAAATGTATTTCTTTAAACAAAACCAGCCCAAGTCAAGAAAGTTACCTTAATTAAATAATAACTTTCTGTATATTTACCACATTAATTTTTTGCAGTAAATTTTTCTATTGTGAATATCTTACTGTTCATGCTTCCCCTGAAGTGAGAAGAGCAAGAACATTGTCTTTGCCACTCTGCATTCAGTAAAAGCCAACCTCCAAAAGCACATTGCACCTGCACCTCCTGTTGCCTTGAGATAATATCAGAAATTGTCCATCTCTCTGAAAAACCTGGCACCGGCAATCCAGAAAAGCCACTACATCTTGGGGGACGGATCTTCCTCAGTGTAAGAAAACAAATCTTGAATGATTAAACTAGTGATAACAGTAGCTGGAGTTTTCCAGGTTCTTCATCCTGTACTGGTAGTACTACAATCTGTCTTCTAGCACCAGCATGTCTCTTGATTTGCAATTCACTTTACAGAATATGCCTAGAAGATGCCATCAGTGAAATACACTCATTGCTGTAAAATGAAGCTAAAATGCTATACATTCAATATTTTTTATTTTAATATATTAGATTCCTCCATAGCACTAAACTAAGCAATTATGAATTCACTATCTAATTGAATGTATATACTATAATACTATTAGTGTCAGAGTAAATGTATTTTCTTCAACAGCTGTGTTCCACAGCTGAATCACAATATTGCTAAAAAATAATGTTTTCTTGTAGAACTTAAGACCTGAAAATTTTTCTCTGCTGTGAGTATAAAGTGGTCCTTTTCCTGTGAACAAGATCACAGAGCAGGAAAACAAAAAATTTATAGAGAATAGTGGCATAAACCTCAGAGAAAAGAATACATTAAATACCTACTCATAGAAAGCTTCTAACAAAATGAACTCTGCATTTTCTGCAGAACAACACTCAACCCAATTTCAAAAATGATTTTGATGTTTTCAGCTCATTAAAAAATAAAATAAATAATTTGGGATTTTGTAGCAGTTTTCTTGTGTGTCAAGAGAAAAAATAAGCCCACAAAATGGATAACTTGATCTCATATTTTTTACCCCTTATTCTTGAGGATAGTTTTACACATTAAAATCAAAGCTGGTTGCAATCAGTAAATGGTATTTCCAGTTATTTGTGTCAGTTTGGAGCAGACAAGATTTACTCTTGTGAGTTCTTGTGATGATTATTTCAAGATGTCATATTTCTAACATTTAATTATTTGCAAGAAGTAATTCTTTGCACATGGCAGATTCATTCTGATACTCACAGAATATTTAGTTTTACATATAAGATCAAGCACTAGTAACTAGCAATTTTTCAAAGCTTCAGTCCATCTTATGCCCTAGATCCACATCTCATGCATGTCCAGAGAAGGGCAATGAAGCTGCTGAGGGATTTGGAGCACAAGTCTTATGAGGAGTAGCTGAGGAAACTGGGGGTGCCTAGTCTGGAGAAGAGGAGGCTGAGGGGAGACCTTATCGCTCCCTACAACTGCCTGACAGGAGGGGGAAGCCGGGGGAGGTCAGTCTCTGCTGCCAAGTAACAAGCAATAGGACAAGAGGAAATGGCCTCAGTTGCACCAGGGGATGTTTAGATTGGATATTAGGAAAAATTTCATCACCAAAAGGGTTGTCAAGCATTGGAACAAGCTGCAAGGGAAGTGGTTGAGTCACCATCCCTGGAGGTATTTGAAAGACGTGCAGATGTGGTGCCTAGGGATGGGGTTTAGTGGTAGAACGGCAGTGTTAGGTTAACGGTTGGACTTGATGATCTTAAAGGTCTTTTCCAGCCTAAGTGATCCTATGATTCTATAAAATCCAGTCCCTCTGATAAAAGTCACTGTCTAGGGACAATACACTCTAAACAATCAGGTTGCACAGGAGAAAACTGGGTTTAGCTGGTTAGTTATGCCAAAGTCACAGTGAACAAAGGAATTGGGAGTAGGGAACGGAAGACACTGGCGTTATCACAAATCTCTCTCTTCTGCTGTGCAGGAAACCTCAACCACACTGCACAGCAGGGTATGCCAGGGCGGGTAGCCAATAGCTGCTCCAAGGTCCTGCCAGCCTGGCAGAGCTTCCCCGTGGGCTCTGGGTGCATGTGCTAACCTTGCTGCACCTGAGGACTACTGAAATTCAAGCAATGTAAGAACTTTCAAAAAGGTTCAAAATCACCATCCCCATTTTAGAGATGGGCATAAAGGACATATGAGGTACTCAAGCTGGTCAATAACCATCCTGATTAATTATGATAGAACTGATGGAACCAGCTGACGCAATATAGCAGAGTGTTTCAAAAGAAAATCAATTACATAAATAAGATAGGCAAAAGATGGGAGAAGAAACAGAGATGAAATGACTTCAACAAAGCCATACACCAGACAAAATTTAAATCAGGCTTGAATCTCTGTTTTTTGATCTCCGAATACAAGACTGATAGCTAAATTCTATCTCTTGTTAAGCAAGTGATATAAAATTAGATTTACAAAGGTTATTAAGCTACCAACGTGTGCACAGTGTGATTTTTCAAAGTACCTTACAGGACTGGGTAATATATCCTATTAAAATCAAAACACCTTTGAAAGAGCTTTGAAAACCTGATTGTCCTCTCAGTGTCTCATTTTTTCCCCCATTAAGCACTATTCTACAGCTGTATAGACACAAAACTACAACAGAAAATAATTTTCTGCATCCTCACAACAGAAAGCTGCATATTTCTAAGGGTCTCTCATATAGCTACAAAAATTGAATTAAAATTACTTCTGAAGAATACTTCCTGTTAAATATTATCTACGAGTTTTGAAATTAGAATGCCCACTCCAAAAATAACCTCAGTGAACAAAAGCAAAGTAAAGGACATCCCTCAAATCTGTGGAGCAATACAGCTCCATGTGTACTTCACACAGACCAAAAGTATTACAGATGATCATATAAATACTAATTAAAATCTTCGCATATCACAAGAGAACACATGTTGAGCCCCTCAAAAAGAGATGAAGGGTGGGGGAGGGAGAGAAGATATCAGGATTCACCAAAGCAATCAAGTCTAATCACCACAAAAATATTAAATTAAAGAAAATCAAAAAGAGAGGAAGTAGGACTGAAATAAAGGATTAAGACATAAGTCGTGCCAGAATTTTTAGGCTCTGTGCTGCACCACAAAGCCAAGAAAGACACATAAGAAAAGATGAAAAATGGCTTTGCACTTTTAAACAGCTTCTAGCAATATTCAGGCATTGCTCACCATTCTTGCTGCTTGAAAATAACTCGAAATGGCACATAGAAATTGGCAAGAGTTTAACAAATTTCATCTCACAGAAGGATTCAAGAAGCAACAGGGTCAGAGAGAGCCCATAACTAATCACAACAAAAACAAAAATCCAAGAACTAAAATGCATTGATGACAAAAAAACCTGGCTTATTTAGGCATAAGAAATAAAGGTCAGTGTAAATGTCAGGTATATGTCACACACACATATATTTTTCTTTGTTATTATTGCTTAACATATCTGTTCCTACAAATGAGTAGGAAAAGGTCTTAGAAGTCAAGGATCACTCAAGCTTATACCAATCTAGTACAGATGTAACCAACCAGGTTTCTCTATTTTAAAGCAACAAAACAAGGAATTACAAGAGCACTTGCACAAAGGACTTTACAAGCTGGGCCGGAGGGCGTGTAGCATACTGCTGCCTTGCTGCCCAAGCTTCTGGCTCTGTCAGCATTCCTGGGATGACATCTCATCCTCTTTACGCTGCCAGTTTTCGAGTGATGAGCTGCAGCCAGGAGTCCTTCAAAGCCCCATTCAAGAAAGGAGAAAGCTTACTTGGGATCTAATTGTTGATGAAAAGAAAAATTTGATAATTTGGAAGCAAAGTTGTCCTAGTGGACTTTCCTTTTCTGAGAAGTTTTCTTATTTTGTAAATAAATTGCTCGTGTCTTCAAAATTTGAAACAGTATTAGCATATTTTATATACTGTATTTGCTACACCCTCGTAAGATGTAATTCTACTGTCTTTTTAAATTTCACCTTTTTAAAGGTTAGTCTGTAGAAGTCAGATAAAGACAGCTAGATGAGATTCAGTTTTATCTGCTTTATAGGATTTAGAGGACTGTACTGCAAAATCATAAGGGCCACATGTTAAGAAACCCATTCAGACCGCAGAGCTGCAAAACCCCCATTGCTGAGCATCTTTGCTGTGAGGCGTTGTTAGGATACAAAATGTCTGTCATTGCCTCTTTTCAGCATGTGGCATGCCGTGATGATAAACTATTAAGTGTCCTGTTTCTGTACCTATACAGTCACTTTCAGAATTATTTCTTTATTTTTATTCTGCTGCTAAATCTAATTCCAACTTCTCTCTCAATCTCTGGCAGTCTCTCATACGCTCAATGCACCTGCATTAATTATAAACCAGCACGTGCCTATTTGACCAGAGCTGAACCTTCCATGGAGCACACCTCTCCTGCCTCAACATATTCTTCTCTAGTAAACATTTCACGCTTTCTTGGTCCTGTTTGCTAAGCCAAAGATAACATATTTCAATGTTGGCAATAAAAGGTTTGGGTGCTAGAAATGCCATCTACGTGATTCGCTACCTACTGTATGTTTGGTCATATATGTCAGTAAAAGTGAGTTTATCAATCTTCCTCAAAATCATCATAAGAGGCTGTAAACTGTTAGATTATGAAGGTTGAATTTTGACATCTGATTGGCTAAATATATCACAGAAATATTCACAGTTAGCATTTGCTTTCATTTCCCTCCTGTGTTCTTTGCTGGGCCTTAGCAGTTACAATGATATACGAGCACTGAAGATAACAAAGCACTGTTTAATGTTTCGCTGTTATTCTGAACTAAATGAGTTTTTGCTGATTTTGTCTACAGTCAGCTCTATTGAATTTCACATTATGCCCGGTTGTTTTTGCCATGCGGATGTCTATGGCAGATACTTTTAATTCAGACAGCTGATCTTTCTGGTAACAACATCTAAACGGATTAGAGGATCCCAGATCATGAACATCTAGCAGCTTCTCTGTTTCAGCATAACAGTGTAGTTGGTTTTAATACTTTGCCAACAATGGCAAGGTATGTATTTCATATATAGAAAAAAGGAAGCATCTGAATGGTTTCCATGTTATTTTAGTGAAAAAAATAGTTTGCAGGCTTATATAATAGAAAGATATGCTAAAGGCAGCCTGATCGGAAATAAAATGGTGTTTCTAATTACCCGTTCTCTCTCTCTAGAACTAACCTTTGTAATTTTTAACATGTTGGACCATTTCTCTACATTAATTGTCAATAAAGAAAGATTTAGTCAATGAGCCTCGAATTAGCTAAATTAACACAGTAATAGTCTCTTCTGAGTAGTCTAACGGTTCTAATGTAGCTCCCAGAAGATCAGCGAGGGTCTGCTATGTAGTGACACATCAAAAGACAGAATTTATTTCATGTTCTTTTATTTTTATTGCTTACATTTAGACCAGAAACTTTCTGAAATGCTTCACTGGTCTTCAGCTATGATGACAACGTTACCTGTTAAAACTATTAATCTTAAGGTATAATTAGCAGCTCTGGTGTGTCTCACTGCATTTTTTTTTTCTTTTGATATCTCAGTCAACTCTAAATTACCGCATTAAGCATATTAGTAAATGCATCTCCTCAGTAAACTATATGCTTCATCACCTCTTGCCCTTAATTCTGAACTCTCACTTGATGTTTTACAACATACAACAGCAGCGATTCCTGTGCTACATTTTCATAAAAGAGAGACCTCAAACCAAATCTACATATTTCTGACTTACTGAGTTTTCACTTTCAGGACTCTATCCATGCTACATTTCTATGCCTATTTTGTTTCTGAAGATAAAGTAGACCTCTCTCCCCCCCCAGTGCTTCTGCTAAACTGCAAATTATGACAACCCTGTGTGAGCAATTTCCTGAATTCCAAGACTCACAATGTAACTGTCACCTTTTGCTTTTTTTACCCTTTTCAAACCCTTTGATAATTTACAAATCTTAACAGAAATTATTTTGAGTCCAAAAATACAACTAAAATATTTTTTGCAATGAAAATCATTATGTTGCAGATCTCTACTTTTTCACCGCTTGATGCGACTGGAAAAAAAATGCATAGAAAAAGAAAACTTCACATATTTGGCAACAAAGGGAGAAACTGGGAAGTCAATTATTGCAGTAAAAATAAAGTCTGGTTATAGTCAGTCACAAAATTCATTAAATGCCATTTGCACCAAAAATTGCAAATGAAAAAGACCTTTTAAATTACAATGATCAGTAAGACTCTTCTTCATTTACTTGCAAAATAAATGGTCACGAAAGGAATACACTTCCAGAACTCATCACAACAAGCTGTTGCAGTAAAATTTGCTTCTACTATTGCAAAACTGTAACTCAAAAACCAGGAAAAGTATCTTTGTAACCACAGAGATAATCATTAACAGAACACCAGGAGTGAATTAAAGTCATAACAGAAATAAAAGTATGCCCTATTACAAACTAAAAGCAATTAAATAAAGGCAACTGTAATTTCAAAGAGGTTTACCATGATAAAACTGGAAAATTAAACGTACAATGGAAACAAATACACAAAGCAGGAGAAATCTTGCATCACTTTGACCCGTTAAAAATCTACTGAGGTGGAGCATTTTTTTTCAAACTTTAAACAACCTAGAACATGAAGTCCTTGAACAGAGCCTCTGAAGTTTACGCTCCGAAACATCACAGTGACTTCTTCAACAGACTAGACTATTCAATCTTCATGGATTTATTCCCAAAGTGGCAAAAAAATAGGGAGGTATTTTAACAATACTGTATGATTTTCATGAAATGTATTTAGATTTATCATGAAATGTATTGTTACCAATGTAATTGCCAGTAGTCACAGTGAGTACAAACAGTATCTTATTGCACAAGTTCCAGTCTAAAAAGAGAAAAACAAGACTGCATCTAGTATTTATTCTTCACCAGATTCTGGTGTCGTCTGTGACTAGGTCTAGTCCTGTCTCCATTCCATTGTTCCTGTCTCCTTCGAGTTTTTAAGTTGGTATACGCAGCACACATGATGATTGGACTTTACTGTTCAAGAAAATAACAATTAGTTGCAAATTGCGTAAAAGCTCTTCTTCACTCAGTTCTGCTACATCACCAAAAAGCATTCTTCTCCTTACACTTAGCAAGGTCACTTTTCATCAATATATTGCTGGTTCAAATATAAGATAATTTCTTTTATTTGGAGTAACCTATTTATAAATCCATCACTATTAAGTAGCTTGCTAGCTCAATGCAAAACACATACAGAAACGCAGTCCAATCAATACCAAGAGTTTGATTTTTGAGCTCAAATCAGGAGCAATCCATCAGCCGTACAGAGCCTATCAAAACAGTAAAACTATTCTGTTAGCAACTGAGGTGTCTTGCAGAACTAAAGGTTTGTTACTATGCCACCAGGTAAACTCTATGTCATCTGAATGACAAAAAGGACCTAAAACTGTATAGCAATCATATTTATAAGTAGTACAGTATCTTGAGAAATAGAGAAGTAACAAACAGTAGAACACTGTAATACGGTCACTTGCCATAGAAAAATTGTTTAGTGAACACAGATAATGAAGACGGAAATGGAAAAAAAAGTTGCATGAACTGATATCATAGAGCTAAGTCTACTGCTTGGGAGAAACCCCTTCTTAAGGAATGCAGAATCAGCTGCGACAAAACAACTTAAAATTATTAGGTCTACTTATGAAAGCAGAAAGACCTCAAAATATTTTCTCAAACATAAAGTAGGCCAAGAATTATTATTTTAGACCCTCTGTGTTTATTTGGCTTTATGTCAAAGAAGAAAATGAAAATGGAAGGAAACATACTAAAATCTCCAGTAGGCTGTTCATTTTTCTGTATGTTAAATGTTTTACAAATATGGTTGTGTTTCACCTTCTTTCAAAATCAGGGCTGCAGGATCACATAACTGTTCAATAGATGGCACTCTATGTTCTTCTGCAAATAGCTTATACATACCATTAAATGGAGACAGCTGAGAGCGATATGAGTGGACTGAGTTCAGTCACCTGCCCTAATTCTACTACAGACACCACTTAAAAGAATTACTCTTTATCAGAACAGAAATTAGCTTCATATTAAGCAATTAAAGAAAGTGGAAGTTTTAACCACAGAAAACATGCCTGACAGAAATGTATTTTAAGTATTCAGACCTTCTTCTTTCTCACTAAAAGGTCAAAAAAGCAAGCCTGTCTGCAGATTGCTTCTTCAGCAAGGAACCAAAATTGTACAACAGCAAGATTTTCCTGCAGGAAAAAGGACACCCAGAGAAGGATGCACTGTTTAGTAGAATGTTGGGAAAAATCTTATAAAAATGCATATTACTAAACACAATATTCATAGCCCATCAAATCCTGACATGTTCTGGAATATGCTAGTACCAAACTATGTCACTTCAACTGGGTTTGACAGCAGGTAAATTATATCATGTGAGAGTTTAACTAAAATGAAGTTGCTCACCAAAATATCTTGATCTACACAGGATTTTCAATGTCAGAAAAATGTTCTATTAAGCATGAAACAACAGACAAGAAAAGTGACATTAAGTTTATTTTCCTGCATTATGTTCTGCTTTATCTAGCAGAAGATCATAGAGAGTAGGACTGAATAAATGTGTGGAAACTTTTTTTTTTTTAACCTTTTTTGTCTTTTCTCTGAACAGGTTCATTTTCAGAACCACATTTATCTTTTAAAATTAACCATCAAGCACTGTAATTGAACACGTTTCAGCCTTTAGATTTTGCATACAGCATTGAATAGCTGTGCTGACTGATCACTTCAGTCCTGTGGCATTGCTGGCACATGCTGACTCGACCTCCCATATAAACGTTTATAGGATGAGAACACTTTCCAGCTCAAAGCTTCATGGCAGCATGTGGAGTACGATTGTCCTATCCAATAGCACGACTACTATTTTAATCTATAACTATTCATATCAATACCCAATCTCTTAAACTCATGTTATTAGAAAACAGATACACGAACAGCCACTACTGCCATCACAGCAAACCTGGTGTTTGCTGTACAAATAAGTGTCTGACTTGCTGTTTTCCAAGACTCACATAATACAGTTAGTTTGGGCTTTTTTTTTTTTATAGTATTTGAGATTTGTATAATAATATTTAGTAAGTAATAGATGTAGATAATTTAACAGACACAACACAGTAACCCAGAAATGGGGTCACAGTGAAACCTATAGCACAAAACATTATTTGCAGTTGCCAACAGCTGTGAAGGCCCAATTTTTACCCACAGATGGTTTTACCAGTGATTTTGTGCTGGAGGTGTCTTAAAACTTCAGTATTTTCTGAAAGAACACAAACTATATTTTTTGTGATCTTGCTTTTATATCTGCTGTAGTTTTGTAACCTGATCACAAGAAATAAGATTAGTGAGAGTTGGTCAGCCCGCAGGTATGGAGCTAAGTAGTTTTTAAAGTCCTTCCCACAGAGAGAAACCTAGTATCAGCGTTCGTTTTTGTCAAACCACACAGGATGCATGGCTGCTCGCTTTCTTGTCATAACAAAACCTTTATTTTTATAAGTTAACATGTAAAGATCAAGAGGCCAAGTAAAAAGGATATCATAATAAAAAAAAAGAAAAAATAGGAGTATTCTGCATTCACCAAGGTGATAATCGATACAACAGCCTAAGAAGTATTTCTCCAATTATCATTCAACCTTCACATCACTTACTCTGTGACTTCCAAGAAATTTCACTTTTCTCTTACCAAGCCAGGTTTCTGTATATACATGTTCTCTCAAGTAAATTTTACTCCAAATCTGTGTATAATTATTGGTAACATTTCTTAGACTTATTTCTTGTTCCTTCCACCAACAATCACAAAAGCTCATTTACCTTATGCAGAACGTAATTAGTAGGTATCGTATTTATTTGACAGCTTTCTAATTTTCTCAATTCTACGTAATTTGACAGGGACCATTACAGATCCGTAACTAGTCTTTCAGAATGACTTTCACAAGGTTAGTTCACTTATTAATTGACCCTTGGTAATGGTAATTTAAGAAGCATATTAATCTCATCTGTCAGTTCTAACACATACTAGATGTATAAAATAATTTGTCTTTTGCAAGGAGCCTTGCAACAGAAATGAAGTGTCTAAATTTTTAATTAATATGCATTTTCTTTCAACAAATGAGTTAGGAATGGAAGGAGACTTCAGTGGTTTTCTTTATTCTGCTTTAAAGCTCCTGCATTTTCTTATTGTGAAGATAAACACTATTTCACCAGTCAATAAAGCCTATGATCTAAATAATCTTCTACAAAGGGAGCTCTGGTATTCTCAATACAGATCCCTGAAACTTAAAAATATGTGAACAAAGCATTCAGCACTTCAGCAGCAGTGTTTCTTATTATTACATATAAAGATTAAAGGTTTCTGAAATTCAAGGAGATTTAATTCACTAAGAATATTAAACAAAAGATTACTATTCAGAAATTTAAAAACTCCAACCAGTATCAGATGCTTGAAGTTGCAATCTTTTTATATCTGTTTTTCTAATGCATCAGAGGTTGAGCAGAGCCTGCAGTTTATGTCTAAGAAAGAGGTATATAAAATTCTGAATCCGAAGTACTAGTAAGGGCCATGTGTAAGTGCCCCTCCTTTATTCCATTCATTAACTAAATAATGGGACCAGTTAACAGCAAGGGGAAGAGAGAGAAACACTGTGTAAAGAACCAGTTGTGCCCTCAGTGTGTGATCATCTGCACTTCATAACACATGGGTGAAACACTCCAAAAGGGCATCAGCACTGACGAATGTGCACAGTTCTCATTAAGGTTAGCACAGGTTTGAGGTGGAACAAAAATCCTATGGTCTGTACTTAAAAGCAGAGAAGTCAAGAAAGTACAAGGTAAAAGCTGAGGTCCACCTCCACCCCCCTTCTTCTACTTTTCCTTTTGTGTCCAAAGAATGAAGAGACCTTCTGAAAGGTAACTTTACAAAGAGTAGACCCTTATGCTGTAAACCCAGGGAGGCTGTACTAAGAAAGCAGGTCAGGCCAATATTTCTGCATTACCCTACAACCTCTTACAGACTCAGCTGTCTTTTATTTCATGCTGGCAGCAGACTACTTCTGTTAACGTCTAGCAGCAATACAAAATCCTACCAGCTCTACAGGGTACAAAGCCCTTACTAGCATCGTAGATTTTACTGTGTAGACACCTTGCAAAGTTAACCATGCGGAACAGACTGCCATACAGCGGTTACAGTCAGTGGGTCGGGTCCACGCCACACTCACAGAGGGCCTTCAGGAAAAAGCCTGGAGACTGCTGAGGGTGAGTGGCTGCCCTGGCTGACTGCATGTAGCCCTCTGGATGGAGCTGGAGGACCAAAGGCTATGGGGATCCATCTCTCAATGCTTGTGCTTTCTACCATGAAAGGCTACTGTGGATTAGGAATGGGAAGTAAATGATACTATGCTAATTCCTCGTATCACTCCACATGTGCCTTATTCCCCACTAACAATGACCATCTATTATTTAGATTAATCCAGCTCCAAAGTGGAGTAACAGATACAAGACCAAACTATTACCAACCATATTGACAAATACTACTTTGCTGAAACTCCCACAAGTTCCACGTGCATTCAGATCAGGTCAACAATTTGTTAAGAAGTAACTGTTCATGAAATGAAAGAAATATCTTCTATACAAGCATTACAGAAGATATAAGCAGTAATACTATGATCCCCTGCTTACTAAAGCTTATCCCCCTGGAATATTCAACCTACTAATAATTTTGATGATTAACAACTAGATGCAGCTAGCCCAAAACCATGGCTTTGTATTTACAGAATTTTACACATGTATGAATATCCATTTCCTCATGGCCATCATGCCAGATTTTGTTGGCATATATTTCAGATACTTTAAAAAATGGTAACCATCTTATTTATTGGCTATATCGTCACAATGTCTCCCCCGCTGTTACAGTCTGCCACGTAAACAGGTATTCAAGCAATTGGAAAAAAAAAATACCCACTTGACAGACTATAGTGTTTCCTTCAGAATCATTAGTGTCAATCATGTGAGTACAAGTTATAAGTGCTGTCGAAACACGTTTTACTTAAACAATTGGTCGTCATATGGAACCACTCCGAGCTTAATACACCCCATGAACACACCCAGCATTAGCAACAATATCATCTTTGTTTTAAACAATACAGTAATAACTTACTACAAAAAACAATGCTGCCTTCTTCACTCACAATCAATCAACTCAGGTAACTCAGTTTCGTAATTTCTAATCTTCTAACTTTTGAAAAAGCCACAATTTTTGATGAAGATCACAGATGCTAGCATACACTAGAAACAATCCTTCAAGAAAGGATATGGACCCTGTATGCAGATGTTACAAGTCAGGAGAACCACACCAGACTGTAAAACTGGTAATAAAATTATCTTGTCTTACTGCTTGTGGTTCCTAGAATTCAACGACATCATGCATTGATTTTTGCCAGCTGAACATTTGCATTTCATTTGAGGATCTGAATCTAAAATGATTCTGAAGACTTGCTGGTGTCAAAGAACTCTGTACAGAGGGAACAAGCTTTCCACCGTGTATGCTCCTACCAGTTTATAACACAGCAGCAAAGATCAGAGATGACCTGGACCATGTATTACACCTTGCCACTGCTACTACAAGATTTGCAAACTCCATTGTAATCAGCAACATTTTTGCTGCTGAAAGAGCTACTGACAGCTGGAGAATCCTGACTGTTATTCACCGTTTTCAACAGCGGCAGTGGAGAAACTAACCTAACTGTCAACCCAAATACATTCTTAAAGATTTACTTTGTAACCTCTCAGTCCCTAACTTCCATCCAGTATCTTCACCTAAGTTACTCCAGATCAATATCTGTAACAAAGAAATGAAAAATTGACAAGTGGAAGGAAAGGAGGACTCTTGGAATTTCAGTAAAATCACTTTCATACATTGCAAGGTTTCTATGAGTAATAAAACCCCGTATTTTGCTATTTGCTCATTTTTATACTCTGTTGTGGTCCATTTTCTGACGATCACTTGTCTTGTATATTTGACAGGAAACCCATATGCCCAAACAGCTTTCTTCACTTCCTATTAGGGAGAACAACAAAAATATTCACACACACAGAATGTAAACAGCAATACATTTAGTGTTTAATTTCTGGTTTGGATAAAGTATGAACCTTTCAATACCAGAAGCAAAATCTCTTGCTTGAAAATAGGCTGGTTTTGAAACTTAGAAGAGATGAATGTCCTGTTTAATACTTTAAAAAAAGCTGAATTGCTACATGGGTGGTCATTGTCTTAGCAGTTCTCACATAATTGTAGGAAAGACTTCACACACAGTTTTGCAGACCTTAAGGATTTTATTGCATTTTATGGAACCTTTCAATAATATGAAAGGAATCGATGTTTGCAAACTAGTATGCATCTTTAATAAGAGAATAGATAATTATTCACTGTGGTGAATAATTACATGGTGTTAGTATCCAAGCCACAGGAGCACAGTGACCAGGATGGGCCAACAGTAGATCCACAGAGCCAAGAGTCAATGATGAGGACCTGACACCCACACTCTGCACCTCTTGCACTAGCTTCCTATGAAAGGTGTGCTCCTGAGCATAACTTCCAGTTTACTTTCATTCAAAAGGAGTCCAGATCATGATCTCCAAGCCTACTGAACATTCTGAAGCAAAACACAGTAAGAGGGGACAGATGGAGGATTCATTGCAAAAGCTCCCTCCTGATCTAAATTAAAAGCTAATGAAGAGGCACCCTCAGACCAACTCCACAGGCACTACTTGGCCACTCTGAAACCTGTGTGCTTCAAAGTCTCACACAACTTGTCACCAGATGTACCTTCATACGCCAATTCAATTGTGGATGATGTCTATTGCTGACCTCGCTTACTCATATTAAAAGACTAGCTTGTACAAAAAGTTTGCATCTTCTCTGAGCAGCAGGTATACAGGAAACCTCATACATAAGGTTGTTTTTCCTTCATGGAAATGAAACTTCAATTGAAAATAGGCCATTATGTAGAGGGGGATTAATTTATGCCTCCTTATACAAGCCAGAATGAAAGCAGCCCACAGAAGAATCTGAATATTGAGCTTTATCTGTGTGCAAGTCAGAGTCAAAGCTTTTAATGTTCATTTTGCTTTCCTGTTTTTCAAATTGTCCAGGAGAAAAAAAAAATAATAATTGAACACTTTTTCATATAAAATGTGCATTATGAATAGCCATTAGCTGACAAAAAAAAGAAAGAGAGGAAAAGCAGGTAACACAACCATGTAAATCTTTGATGAGAATGGAAGCTTCAAGAAGATGTAAAGTTCAGCATAGAATATACCTAGATTAAATGGAATTCTCAATTACGCTGTTTGCAAATGAAATGGGTATAAATTTGATATGTCTGCAGTTGCAGTCCTGTAGGTTGCTTGGTAATGGGCATTGACAAGTAAATCTAAAAATCAGTGCAATCTCTTCCACAGGTTACTGGATAATGCTGTTTCAAGATACCTATGTAATGAAGAGTTTAAGAGCAGCTTCCTCATTTATTGGAAGACGGGAATGCCATGCATATATGCAGAGATTAAACATGAATAGAGCAGAGGATGGGATAAGCAGGGAGAAGGGACAGATTTGTAAAAACCCAACCATGACTTTCTAATAAGCCAAGCCAATTTTGTAAACTAAGCTTTAAAATGTAAATTGCCCTCATTCCTTCAGTAAACTCTCAGCACAGAATTTAAAAATGTGAAAGACAATATTTCTAAAGACTGCTGACTAAAATCTATGCTCTCTATTTTCACATTATTTCACCTTATTGCTGCTTATTATTTCTATTATGGTAATAGCAGGAATAAATCGGGATCTTTACTGGGATAAGCAGCATATAAACTAAATTACATGGTTAGAGACAGGCCCTGCTCCAATAAACTCAAAATCTAAATTTAAATTTAATTTGTGGCTGCAAGGAAGATATCACAGTGCTATTATTTCAAATTAAAATACAATATCTGTGCATATTTTTGTAGTAATCTCTCAGAAACAACCTATGCTGTACTGCCTGGACACTGTGTCATGACCTAAGCTTGGAAGAAGGAATGTTAAAGTCTTAATACTATCATCTAAGTCCTTTGTAAAACTCATGGGTAGGTTTTCCCAGATCTTAATAGATCCTTACTTAGGTATTTCGTCATCCACAAAGGAAGCACTAAAGGCAAGTTAGCCGCATTTGAACCATCCACATAAGAGAGACAGCCATACAGGTAATCGGTTATTGAAAGAGCTGAAGAGAACTTAGAAGTAGCATCACTCTACCATGGCTTCAGACAGTCAAAGATAGCACAACACTCAAAATCTAATGATTACTTCACCTAGAAAAATGTCTGTGAGATTAGCTGTAAATCCACCAGTGGCCAGACATCAAGAAAGCAAAACAATCACTAAAGGCATAGGATGATAGCAGCACAAGAACAAATAGTTAAACACAAGTACATTCAGGATGGACATACAGGGACATTTCCAGAGCAATAAGAGTCTGTATGAGTTTTTCAGTGGAAATTTGTGTGTACAAAGATCAGAATAAAGAAGGAACTGCATCACTTTATGCAATGAATTGTAATGACATAGATCATCGTGTACAAGACCCCTTTCCGTTCCTTTTCTAAGACACATGATCATTCTGGTGGTGTTCTCATTCTGTACTTTCCCTTCCCTTTGGCAGAGAGGTTTTAAAACACAGGGAAATGCAAAGTGAGATCATCTTCCTTATCATTAATAAAAATGTGATGTTTGTATTCATGTTACGCTTGAAGAAAATAACCCCACACTATTTTCCAACACATTCTGGCCACTGTGGCCAATGACTATGACTTTCTGCATTCTTTGCTCTAGACACCTCTGCCCTTTTTCCCACTTTGTGAATGTCTGCTCAATTGCTGTGAACTGCTGGATTTTGCAAATGCAGAGAACTTGTTAAAAGCAACAACGGTAGCTAAAATGCAACTGTGATAAGACTTTTCAAAATTAAGGAAAACAAATAGCTGAGACAACAAACTGACAGTTGTACTCACTGAAAGCAGTGACAAATCTGGCTTGGACTGCAGTAAAGCCAGGATTTCACCTTGTGTATGCAATCTGAAAATACTCAGTTTGCTGTATTTTGCTTGTACCATATGGAATGTAAATATAAAACTTCACTCCCACTCCAGAGCAATCAGCCTTGACTACAGCCACACCTAACATCTTTGCACAAACAGATGGCAAGTCTCTTAATATTTCATGGCATTGCCCCTCATAATTACACGTTTTGCACAAATAAACAAAACACACATTACACAGCACTTTGCATCTTGCAATAAAATAAATCAGTGGTAACATTAACACAAGTTTAGTAGACAAAACAGAGAGCAGAAAAATAAGGATTTACTTTTTTTTTTAAAGGAATATACAACAGACGTTTACTGCCTGTATAAATTCTGTGACTTTTCAATAAAGAATGCTTTTGGTGAATATGCTTTTAACATTATAAATGAATCATTGAATTATAATTACTACTGTAATAATGATAATGTCTAATGCACTACTTGTTAACACTTGGTAGTTGAGCCTTTTGATTGTTTAGTGCTCTCACTTTACTAGTGTTATTTAATTAGAAATGGTTTCTGTTATCTAGTATTAACCACCACATCCAGTATTATTATCTGATTAGTGAAGAGTGATTATTTACAAAAAAATATTTTATAGTATTTACAACGAACAAGATAGATATTTAAGGCATATATGTATGTTTGGCAAATGAAGCTTAAGCAAAGCTAAAGGTCAACAAAAACAGCCACAAGAAGTTGGACAGTAAAATAGTAAATCATTTAACTGATTCTGATAACTTGTCCCTTTCTTGAAAGAAATTTTCCATTCAAAAGCTGGTTTTGTGTATTTAAGATTTTGACATGAATTGATGAAATGAAACTCAAGATGAAGAACCACATTCATATCTCTTAACGTTAATTATCTGTGGGTTTATCTCTCTCAGCTATGAATTACATATTTATAATATAATCCAAAACCATTAAAAACAAGGGAAGCCTTACTTATTCCTCTTGTATTATTTTGCTATATTATTTGCTAATCTAAATTCCATTGAAAACATGGGAATATGCCTAGTAATATGCTGAAATCGTTTTGTAGCCTTGCCACAGGAACAAGTAGCCACAGAAACCAGACAGGGTTCTCGGGGTAAAAAATGGAGATTTTTATCATCTCTGCCATTGCCATTTGGACCTGCAAATGTCAATTAATCTAAACAGCCATTTCACACCATTTCATATATCCTTCTGTTCTATAGATAGTCCATACGCAAGGACACTTTCTATGACTTATGTTTAATTTCCTAAAGCTCTTTACATAGGCTTGGTATGTTCTGATCTGTGATGAATGCCACTGATTTCAAAAGCATATATTCGAGGAGTAAAGAATGCTTCAGAAAGAGCAAAAGTAGTAGAGTCTGGATCCAAGATAGAAATTTCTACACAGGGACACCTATAAGACTGGGCTGATTTATCTTTTTGAGTGTTTTTTTTTCTCCACACTGCCTTTTCTTTACTAGCCGCAGAGCAAAAATAGGAGTCCATGAAAATGCCACTTGTCAGAAAGTGCTCAACTGTCTTTAAAGTTCCTTAGTATCAGTAGCACTCAAAGCTATTGTTACAACATGACACATGCACACATTTTCTTTTCATAGTGAAAGAAAGTAGGTCTCTCTAAAACAAGCTGTGAGTAATTACTTCTTGAGGTTCTATTCATAAAAAACATCTGTTTTATAGTCAGGTCACATTTATTCCACATATGTTTTTGTGTGCAATTCAAGTTGATTTATTCTATTCACTAAGAGGGAAAGAATTTTTTTTTTTTTGTAATGAAGACCAGTATTTTGCTGGGGTCAGATGAGCGCTCCTTTACTCTCCTAGTAAAAGTAACAAAAAATTACTGAGAGGAATTTGGTATCAGAATACCTTTGTTTCCTCCATGAGTTACCTGCTAATTGAAGCACTATGGTTCACAAGCACATGCGCATGTTTCACCCCTATTCAATGGCTCATCTCACGATCACCAGCTACTGAGCTCTTGTTGCTAAGAAACAGTACTTGGTTATATTTGAAATATATATTATGAAAAGGTGCTGCTTTTCTTCGTGAAATGAATATGTTGCCAGATTGACAGCCCTGAAACAGGCTGAGAGGTACGCATTGTTTCTTTCAGTGTTTCACAATACAGCCAACCATGCTACCTGATTAATACATTTAAAAATGTGAAATGCCTGTTCAGCTGTTGTCAGCATGCTAAGACAGCTAAAAAAGCATATCGCACCACTTAGATTCAGCCTTTATTATAACAGATATTTATTCACATTAAGCTAGAAACTGAAACTCAGAATCCTCATTATCTGAGAAAACATGGAATTGATACACGCATACAATATACACATGTATGTATGTCTCATCTCTGCGTCTCTGTGTGTGTATATACACATGTGTATGTGATAGCAATAAGATGTGTTACTGCTGTTCTGGAGCAGACTTATACCCATGATGCTGTCCTCACTGAATAAAATCATTTTAACAGGACCATGCTGTTGCACCTAAAGACGAAGAATTTAAATGCTATGTTCACACCTTCCTCGCCACTCCAGCAGACCCCTTTAACCTTTATCAGCAAATAAAGTACACATAACTCCAGATGACTGTAAGAGAAAAAGTAAAAGCATGGTTTGTTAAAAGACATTATTTGATCCGAGGGACAAACAGGCAGATACATTAATATATCAATTCATAATATCTTAAAGTGCTTCTCTTGACCCTAAGATTTTTAGACTATTTTGCATTTCCTGCTTTAATAAGATTACTTTTTGTCAGCACATTAACAGTAGTTGTAAAACACACACATTAGGAAGGGTTAATTAATCTTAAAAAGACACATAAGATGAATCTCTCTAACAATGCATTAAATTACCACTCATTGAAATACACTTGAAAAACAAGACTATCACCTTTTCAGTTCCATTGAATCCCTCTATTGTGGGTTTTTTTTTTTCCCCAAGAGTATTCATCACCTTACAGATTATCAAATCTCTTGTCCCTTAGTAATAACGAAAGTTGGGGGCTCAACAATCATAGTTTACCATATTGTGTTTGTTTCTAAGGTAGTAGTATTTATAAGAAGTCTTTTCCAATGGAAAGTTATTCAGCATGTTACCTCTTTAATTAGGGCTGAATTGCCACCCTCGGGAGCTAGTGATGACTTTGGTAAATCAGAAGATATAGCTGCAAGATCCTATTCTGCTTAGTGTTACTGCAGTGGCTGTGCACCCAACATCCTCAATTCAATTTTCAGTTCATAGGAAGTCTGCTTCGCGTTATATACTAACAGAGCAATATGGTCTGTCAAAGAGTTGCATCTATTTCGTTATTTAAATCAGGAACTTTCATTGGCACTGTGTAACATAACATTTTCTGTGATCCTCTTCAAATAATGAGAGTTTGAACAAATTAGTGTTCGGAAGAAGAACAATGGCAGCAGATAACTGAGTTAGGATTTGCTGACGTAAGCAAATTTCATCAGAAATAAACACATTTTTGATCGATGCAAAGAGTCTTTCTAACCTCCTTTGGCTTTTGTCATGAAAATCTGGTTCTGATTCTGTCTTGCATCAATAACCCTTGAGAGCTGTTTTACAATGTGAAATAAGATGTGAAATAAAAGTGGCCATGAAAATAATTTAGACTTAATATAGGAATACTTAATACTACCCTGTCATGTGAAGTGGTTTCATTTTAAGTTATGGTGTATATCCAATTCCTTGCTGATATGATACAAGGCCACAAAAAATATTCTGCAAATTCATATTTAACAAACACCTCACATACTTCCATTCTAAACTGTGTATGTGTTCATACAAATATATACATCTGTATGTCTGTATGTATATTTAATGTTGGGGGTTTATAATGCAGGGATGTAAAGGTGATCATCAAAATAACTGTTCAAAAGAAAATGAGGTAAAAAATCACTCAAACAAAAAAGCAAGAATTCAAACGCTTTCAAATTAGTTGATGCCACTGACTAAAATCTGAATGATTTGTTAAAAATTGACCATTGTTGTATAAATTATTATTTAGTCAAATAAGATTACACAAAGTGAAAAAGCAGAACCCATAGAAAATTCCTAGGTTGTTTTCTGCTCAAAACTTAAAAAAAACATTAGGGCATGAAGTGAGTCCTAATAGCAGAATAGAGTCTAGATCTTGTAAATACAGTTTTTATATTTTTCAGTCAGAAAAAAATTGAAATTAAATTATTCCTCTAAAAATAAAATAGAATTTTAAGCTTTAAAAAATAAAGCTCAAAGAAATACTTCACTTGAAATGTCTGCTTTGAAATAAAGTGTTTAAATTTTGAAAGCACACTCCTGAAAAAAAGTAAAAATACTATTTTCCATAGAAGATGTACATTTTGGATATCAGTCTCAAAATATTCAAATACTAACTTCTGATCTTCTCTGAGCTTTCCCTCAAACACTAGATAAGACATAAATAGGCATTTCTGGGGAAGTAGTTGATAAGTAAATGCTTGTAATATTGTCAACAGTCTTGAACATGACATAAATGCTCTCAAGTAGTTGTTAACTCAACCAGAGTGGGGTGACTCGAGTCACAAAAGAATCGTCAACTTCAACTGATTCCATCCAGAAGCACAAAAATAATTCAAACAATAAAAATCACTGAACTAGACTACAAATAATTTGATGCTGTTAGACAAGAAGTATCTGATTCCAGGTTAAACCTTTATTTTGAATATTTAAGTTAATCGAACATTGACTGCAGAAATAGTTACGTTGAGTTGGAAAGAGAAGAATCTTTTACTGTATTTTCAGCTAACTCTCCTTTAATGTCCCTTCTCTTCACAAACACACACTACTATATTTTTTTCATCAAATTCTCCTGCGTCATCCATTAGTAATACATAATGTGACTAGAACTATCAATTTCTTCACCATAAAAAGTGTGTATATAATTCTAGCCATTTACTCCTCTGTAGTAAGAAATAATGTAAAGAAATACATGATGTCTTCTAAATCACTCCAGCTTGTAAGATATTAGAAAATCTCAAAACAAATCCTAACCCTTATGGGTAATAACTACTACAACAACAACAACATTGGCTCACTGGGGGTTTTTTTTGATACGCTAACCCTTATGGGTAATAACTACTACAACAACATTGGCTCACTGGGGTTTTTTTTTGATACAGATGATATTCACTGAGAAGGGATTAAGTTTACAGTTTTAAACCTGGAGATTCTTTTCAGTGAGTATAAAATGACTTTAAATAAATAAGTGAATAAAAGTGAAATGGTCTGAAGTGGTGGCATATCTTTTTTTTTCATTAGATACAACAGATCACAAAGTTGAAACTTCATCAGCTTTTGGGCATATTAGAATTAAGGTTTTAGTTCACGTCATTGCCTGCTTCCAAGATGTTCTCTGGGGACCTGATTCTCCCTTTCAACAAATGAGAAAGCCTCCTCTTATTTAACAGAACAGGTGCAAACCTCAAGGAAAACAGTGACATGGCACTGAGACAACAGCAGAGTAATGGCAAGGATTGTTAAGTAGGGCATGAATATAGATAAAAGAGAGTGAGACCAAACCTATCCCATGGCCTTCTCTAAAGAAGTCTGGGCACAATGACAATGACAAAAAAGTAAGGAAATATACAGTATTTCTTGGGACAATTTTGCACTTAACAGGAAACAGTCTATTTATATTTTTTGACTCTGCTGTCCATCTACCTATCTACGTGGTTTCTAACACCACTGGAATTGACTTTCTACAGTGCTAACAGCTCATTCAAACTGTTCTGCCCTCAAGATCATTCCTAACACAGAGGTGTGATACCAGAGACAAAAAGATGAGATTGCTTGCCAAAAATCTAATAAGTAGAAACAGAACTAAGAACATAAAACATATAGCTTTATAGTTTATCATAACCACAATATAAATTTTCATCCCTCTACAGCCAGTCATACATAAAAATATATGAATTGTGAAATACACATTTTAAACCGTTGTCATTAAGAAGCTTACAATCTCAGAGGAATACTATAAATTATTTGTCTCAACTTCTTATCTGGATTTTATAAGGATACACAGTTTTCTTATGCCAATGACTTAATCCACACTTTAAACTTTTATTCCCTTTTCCTGAGGTACAACTACCCTTCCAAAAATATGTCAAAGTTTCTTTAATCACTATTTACATTTGAACCAAATTCCTTTCCAATAAAAGATATCCAGCATGGAGCTTCAAGGAAGGCTCAGCATGTTAATGAGGTTCCTTAATGGGCTTAAAACTGTTAGCTTTGGTACAAAGGATAAGACTAGCTGAGATGTATCTCAGCACACATACTAAATAAGTGACTTCATATCACAGTACGGCTTATTTTCAAGACAAATATATATATATATACACATTAAGACAGAAAGAGAGCTCACCAGGATTTCCAAAACAAGAACACAATGAAAAAATAAAAAATCCCCAAGCTGAAAGAATAAGCTGATTACTGTCAAAGTCTATGTGCTTACAAGCTACAAAGTTATAACCTGGGATTTCAATAGTGGTTGAAACATTGGGACTTCAGTCCGCAACCGCCTTACAGGTTGCAGGCAAAACCAACATGTGAAGCCTTAGTATGAGACTTGCCATCATAATATTCTGCTATAAAGATAAAACATAAATGTGCGGTTGCAATAGATGTAGGTGATAAAACCAAAACAGTGCAGAGATAATAGCTCTCTTTCCTAGAAGATTTGGGAATTTTGAAAATCGTTTTTTGACTGAAAATGAAAACCAAAACTGAATTTCAATTCAATGAAAGATAATCAAAAGAAATTATTAAGGAAATTACTTAGCTTGCTTTAAGATTTAAAAAAAAAAAAAAAAAAAAAAAAAAAAGAATTTTAAGTTTTGAAGGAGCAGCTGAACTGGATCTTCAGTGCCTTTTGACTCGTGGCTCCAATACATCAATCAGGATGAACTTAATTCTGAAATCAACAACCTATATGAATTTTCTGAATAAGATCACTTCAGACAGTGATCCACAAAGAATTTTAAAAGTTTGGGTTTTCATTTAAACTTGCCCTTAAGAAGGGCACCAATGCACCTTCTCTGACCAAAGGATATCTTCTCTTCAAAAAATATCTGATGTTCTGCAAACAATACTGGTAAAGTGGTATGAATTGTCAGCTAAAGATTAGTTCTGTAGTGTGTGGGGGACAAATGTCCCAGTTCAGTTTCCTTTGGAGCTTCCCTAGCATTCTATTGATGCTACAGCATTAATTCAGTGGTAAAGTTGTTGATCAGGACACTCAGAAAACAACTACAGAAACTACCTCCTGCTTTCAAGAGGTAAATGCACTTCAACCTATCAATGACATGAAAATTTAGTTCCCCAAGAGTGAAAAATTGGGCCCTAAGAAAAGCTGTAGGTTTGGATTTGGGGTTTTATTGGGCGTGGTAGGGGGTTGGGTTTTTTTTTTGTTCTTGTAAATATTTAACCAAGAGGAAAGACCATTCACGTAAGTTACTGCCTATTCCTACTTCAAGACCCTCTGAAGACTGTTTTTTCATAGCCTGTTTGGATCAAAACTAAGGCTCTTTGATCCCAAAAAGTATTTCATCCGACACATAGAATAGTAACAGAAGACAGCAATATTTTCAACTTGTCAGCATTGGGAAATAATTTAGCCATCATCTGGGTTTACTCCATCGATTTGCATAGCAAGAAACTGCTGCAAAGACTTTTTGCTAGTGGCAGAAGAATCTAAGTGGTAGAGGTGTCTAGGAATCGAGGATTATAGTTTTCTTCTGGCAATTATAGAAACAAGGAGAAAGACTGTTCTCCAGATAAATGCAAAACAATGCAAAAACACTCTTTATACAAGATTTCTATACTAAAAAGAACTTCTAAGGGGAAGCTTTATTTTAAAACACACCGCACCAAATCCATAAATTACACCATTTCAGTGGAATTCAGAAGACAACCAATGGCAATCATTGCCATGTTTGACACGACTATGTAAAACCAACATAACATAAACTCTAAAAAACTGTTTCATCTCGCCTTTATTGCCTCTCCTTTGAGATCATGGACAAATAAAGCAGCTAAGTTCAGCTCAAATATTAATATTTGCATTACTATGCTGATAAAGGACATTTATTATTTTTTTCATGCTGCTGTAGATTTCTTCTGAGTGAATAATAATACACAAGGCTGCAAGGAGAGGTTTGCTGTGGCTGAGACTACAACTAAATGAGAATGCAAAAAGCAGACAAATAAGAGCAAAAAGACTATTTCCCAAGCCACAGGATCCTGATGGTTGGCTGTCACAGCAGGAGCCACTCCGTGTTACTGAGACTATTAGTCTCTCTCACAATCTGAGACATAAATGATCCATAAGAGAATTCATTGCCTTTCTACCCAATTAAAAAACCAAGTTACTACAACAGAGAAACAATACCAAACCAAAGTCCAAATTAAACATGTCAAACTTTTTCTGTTAAAGAGAAAGGAAGGTAGAGCTAGGGGAGCTGAAAAGCACCAAGACTTCATGGAGTCCCAAAGTGTGGCAAAAGAGAAACTTTTACTGCTTGGCGGAAGCAGATGGCAAAACATAGGAACTTCTTATCAACTGCTTCTTATACCACACTGCTTCGTCAGATGTGAGCCAAGAAATTGGCTCATTCTCTTGAAGTTCACTGAAGATCTTCCCATACGGGGTTTATTGGCAGCTTGGATATTACTTCAAGCTTGTTGTAAACCACCTGGTTTAATCTTAACATCAAAGAGCTGGGGATTTAATTTATGAAACTTTAAAAAGTTTTTCTGAGCCCATAGCAGCTAAGTATATTTCACATCCCATCTGCTTTCATTCTTGTTTCCTCCTCACAAGAACCTATTCTGGTAACAATCACACTTGGGCAGAAGTTGAAGCTGGGAAATGCAATAAATGAATATTCTGGAAAATACAGAAATGAGGAGCATGGTCATATCTATTTCATTATAAAAGCCCAAGAGAATTACACTCAAATTTTTTCTACAAAAATATTACAGAATTTTTTTATAGCCATAAAAAATGAAAAACACTTGATTAAGTAGTTCTGAGGGTGAGGGAAGAAAGAGGAAAAACATATAGCTGTTAATACAGCTAGTTTAAAATAGCAGAATTCCACTTCCATCATTATCCAGTATTTCCATTTTTTCATTAATAAAAAAGGAATGGTGTATTTAATGACATGTTATATTTTTTGGTGGTCCATTATGCCATCTCTTTGGCAGCTTCCATTTATAGTGTTGTACAAAGACATATTAATATTATACACTGTTCTAGTGAATGAAAAAGTAGCAAACACTTTCCTTTATCCAATAGGTCTTCTATTTTCAACAGCACTCAGAACCCCTGGACATGACATTCTTCCTAGTCAGCTTCTCAATATTTTACTGGAAATGGCTTGTTAAAGACATGCATTTTCTATAATGATTCACTCTCTTATTTAAGTCAAAGATGAACTAAAAGTTAGAGAAAGAAATTCTAGAACATAGACTAGACTGTATAACTGTCTTTCTTCGGCATAAAATCAGATCAGCCTTTTGTGGCTTTGATATCTTAGGTATTTTTTCCCCTCATACATATATAAACAAAAGCATTAATAATTAATTCCTCCCTGTAAAGATGGATGTTAAGTTGCACAGTGTAATCAAGCTCAGTATAATTTCAAATCTGCGGACTTTAAAGCATCACCAGAATTCTTCTATTATCAATATCACTTTTTCCTAGGTGTCTCACAAGCTTCATAGTGTGATCACAAAACTTTCATTTCAGTGGTCTCTGAATTCCACCAATGTTGCTCCTAACACAAGATATTTGCAGCATTCGTTTTACTGCCACTGATAGAAACTTCTGTTTTCTTAGCTGCTTTTTTCCCCCCTAATGATTCTAACTACTTATCTCCTTTCTTAAATTTCCAAAATACAATCCCTCAAATCCCCAAGGATCACAAAATATTTCAGCTTCAATTGTTTATTGAGCTTTAACTAAAAGTTCTCTCACACATCTTATCCATACATTTTAAGAAATCAGAAGTGAACATCTTATAATTGACGGGTTTTTTGCTGATATTAAGAGGTGCTTACAAATACGTAATGGAAAGCTCAATTTCTCCTCCTCCATAGTAGCTGATTTGTTTCTACTGCAGCTTGCCTGCTCATATACACTGGTCCTAATCAACCCATACATGCTTTATTTGTTTAAAAGAAGTATATTATAAAAAGACAGTTTTCACTGGCTGTCCCCTCAGATGAGATAACAATGCAGAAGAAAGCCTATATTATTCCCAAGAGATGGTTTACATGGTGGGGACTATGGAAGTTAGTCATTCTACACACACCCAAAACACAATTTTAAATACATGGAGAATCACAGAGTATAATTAGAATAGGCTTTAATCAAAGTCTAATGCAGGTAGAACGAAACTGAGCCACTCACCTTCAAATGAGGCTTTAAAAAAATATATCTATTACCTTATAGACATCAACTCACTCTACAGTGAAGGTCAGCTGTTTCATTACCCCACATGTTGGATCCAGCATCACCCAGAGTTTTGAAGTAAAATTATCCCACTTTTTCTTTGAATTGAGCATACAGAAAACACTTGGCGTCTGACAAGGACAAACTCTATCTTTTACTAGATGCACCTATGACCCAGTAAACTGCCCCAAAAAACAACCAAACAAAAACCCAAAGAAAGACCAGATCTGTTGGTTGTGATAAGTTAAACAAAAAGATTTGATTGCAGAGCTACTCCCTGCCCACTGTGTCCAGTTTCAGGACTCAGAGAAGGAGAACCTCCTTTTACTTTTTGAACTGTAGCAGTTTTTCCATCTTGGTCTTTATTCACTTTTTTGGGTTAGTTTTTAGTGCTAAGTAAAATCATACAATGAAAGGACTTCTCAGCTTTAGGGAAATCTGCAACTATATTTGTTACCAGGTCTTTTTTCTGTTGCTTATATCAGATTATTGCCCTGCTTTGTGATAGTGTCTAAAGAAACAGTAATATATATATCACTGGTGTTTTCTGAAAATTAAAATTCCTGATACCATGCTAATTAATTTCCAAAGGGAAAACAGTTTACTTTAGCAATAAGATTAATGACAGATATTGCAGAAGACAAAATTCTGTTAGGCAGCAGCAATGCCAAATTTCCTCTCATTGGAATTATTTTAAGTGACTATGCTATCTGTTACCGAAATATCCTGCCTTTTTCAGGCTATTTAGCTCTACAGAATAAAGGATTGAGGAAAATGCTGGCCCACAATAGATAAAGATAATGGAAGAAAGTGTTAGCCTACATAAAACTGATGAAAAACAGTAATTTTACTGCATCACTTTCTTAGCATAAGGAGCCTTTTCAAATACAACATTATTTGTGCATCTATATATTTAGAATAATGTTTACTTGTCTTGCATTAACCTGGTCATATCGAAATGCCTGATTTGTACATGGAACCATAGTTCTGGGAAACAAGCATTTAATATCATTGCATTTGGTGTATTTGAACAGTTCTAAACAAGCCACATGCAGGAAAAAAATACATGAGGAAACAAAGAAAATCCTAACCAGCCCATTTATACTCCTATATACATGCAACCTCTTCACTATGTTGTAGAAAACAACCATCTGGAAAACTTATGGGACAGGACAAATTTTATTACCTTTAATGCAAAGTTCCTTATGCTTTTTAAGGTGAAAGCACATATTTTTAGTATTCGAGTAATGTAAGTCAGACCTTTCTTCTATCTCTTTTAACCACAAAGCTTGACAACTTGCCACTTGGTTGCTTGACAAAGTAACTCATAGCTTTCCCACTGAAGGCAAAGATACTGTGTTTTAACCACAAATTCACGTTCATGGCTCCATGTGCTTATCAAAGTGTGGATGCTAAATTTCAAACTAGTCCTGATCACATTTAAATGCATTCTGGATCAAAGAGTAAAATGAGGGAGTTGTTATATTTCATGTCAGTCAAATGTCAAAACTTTAGAAACTGTAACAGACTGTATGGACAAGGGGAAGTTTAGACTAATTTCCAAAAATAATAGAGAGAAATATTTCATTTTTAAAAGGTACTAGATCACATATATATGCCTCCCAATGTGTAAC
>NW_009260945.1:2952279-2963005 GCF_000687185.1 Egretta garzetta | reverse complement strand
TCCTGTTAATGTCAGAGAGAGTTTGGGCATGATCAGGGAGAAGAGAGTAGCATGATGGCTGCTAGTAAGTAACCACAAAACTAGATTTAAAGAGGGACCTGAGTTCAGGTATCATGCCATGGTATCTCTTGTAGTCAATCAGTTTTAAAGGTCTTGTATTAGAATACAGTAGTGATGAAAAACTGAGTGTAAGAGATAGAAAAACACAGGAAGATTAATTCACTTAGAAGCTGACTGTATGACATTAGATGTTCCCAAGTGTTTCATGTTTCATAAAAATGCCCTAGACTTAGGACTTAGACCAGCGGACTCCAGTATATATTTTCCTTTTCTGCATGTATTAAAGAAGCAGTCAATGGTGTTTTGCACCTCACACCACTCACAGCACAATGCTTGTGTAAGCCATGGCATAAGGAGTAGTTCTGGGTGTGTTTCCAAAAGAAGCACAAGTGAGAAGAAAAGGTGAGTGATAGCAGCTAAACAACTCATAAGAGCTGAAGATAGGTAAGTGTAGACCAATGGGAGAGCAATAGCTGGGAAAGATCAACTTGTTCAAAGTTTTAATATAGGAAGAGCTTGAATTTAATCCAATGGGAAGAAATACGGTGGGTAGAACACTGTGGTAGCACGGTACAAGTACCTGGTAGCAGAGATAATAGCAGCTTAGCTTGCAGTGAACAGGAGTTACAAGGGTATTTGTGCTGCAGAAAAGCTGGAAGATATGTTCTGAGAAGACTAGGACTTGGATGAAGGATATAGTATGCAAGGAGCAAATTAGTTTGTAGTTATAATGGAGGAAGATCTGAATGTCTTGGGCATGGCAAGGATATTTGGAGCAAGCACAAAAGACAACAGTCTATTGGGTTGATTGGCAGGAGGATGGTTGGGTTGCCTATATTGACAGAAAAGGGGGAAGGTGCAATGATTATTTCTGAATCGGCCGCAAGATATCCAGGAGGACGCGTCAAGCAGAAAGGTTTTGATATATAAAACTTCATCAAGTGAGAGGTCAGGATAGAGATGGAGCTGTCAGTGGAATAATAATAATATAATTGGAAGGTACAGGAGCAGACATGGGGTGCAGAGACAGAAAAAGGTGAAGACAGCACAGGGAATCCCATAAATTCAACAGAAGAGATGCTGACAGAACAGCCAGAGATAAGACACAATTAGAAAACGATGGATTCATAAAAGATGAGGAAACTGAGATTTCCTTATCAAAGCATGATGGACAATGTCAAAAATGGTATCCTTAAGGTGAACTAGAATTTTCTCTTCCTATTTTACTAGCACTCTTGTAAAGTCAACCCTTTCCTTAGCAAGGTGGTTGGAAACACCACATGACATTTACACTGTGACACAATGAACCCACCTAAACTTTGTCAAGCTTTTTAAAAATAACACATTTCTACATGCCTACTCAAAACAAAAACTTTCAGTGATGTGAAAACAATTACAGTGCATTTCCAAAGTGCCAATATGAGGCACAGTAATTGAAAGCACCATTTAAATAACAGTAATATGGATATGAAACATGTACCCATAGTTTATAACAACATGACGTGCTCTATACCATTAACTTTTAATTAACTCCAATTTTGCCACAATTAAACTCAATTAGAGCAGAATGTCTGACATTGCAATTAGCTGTATATAAACACCCCAGTTGGTGTCACATTGAATTAATGTCTCCTGATGGTGGACTGTCTTTCCAAGGATAATGGATTTACCACCATCAGACTGTTAATTGGACCTGGCACCTCATGTGTTGTATGTATCTGAGACATAACACCAGAACTTAGTTTCCAGAACAACTGTGTTTGTCAGAGCGACAGAGATTTCAAATGCAACTAGCCAAATTCCTTACCACACTGTACATTAGGTAATCATTCCCATACAGAAAAGCTCTTAAAAATTTGAACATGCCATTTCCTATCTCAAATTGTACATTTACTTTTCTACTCACTTGTTCATCAACAATGAAAACAATTGCACAGCAAAAAAACCCGTAATATATGTAAGAAAAAGAAATCATGTCTATTAGTAAGCACCACATTTAAGGCAATAAATCATTTCTTGTTAGCAGAGTTTATTCTGAATGATCTATTTCTTCTGTCCTTTTTCATATTAGAAGTTCAACCCTATCTCATGAATGATCCTACTGAAATTATTGGGGTTTGGTTTAATATATTATAGTCGCCATGGGAAGCATTTAGACAATTAGTCTTAGTTCAGTATCAGACTGTTGATGCAATTATGCTACCCCAAAGACAGATAATAAGGCAACACCTATTGCTTCATTACCAAACCTCACCACTGTTGAGCAATGCATGCATGAATTAAACCACTTGGCATTAGTCATAGAATAAGTCAGCATTTACTACTAGTAAGTACACTAGTATCCGACTTTAAGCAGCAAATCTGTGAGATTAAGGTGACAGCGTAAGTAAAGAAAGAAAACTGATCCTAACACCTTTAAGAAGATGGTTATTTAAATCCTCTGAATTCCCCAACAGCTGCTAGAAAAAAATTACAACCAAATCTAACAAAACAGACAAGTGAAACTGAAATAGTGGCTTCACAAGAGAAAAAATGAGCATTGACTTCCCTGCATATTCAACCCTAAAAAAGCTGTAGAAAAAAAAAAAAATAATTACACAAAGTCATATAAAATATAGACATTTGGAAGATAACCTACCACATCTTTTAAAGAGCTTGTTTTAAAGAGATTCTTATTATCTAAAGTTTAACACTGAGTGAAATCAATGGACAGCAGTTATTAAATAGTAAGTACTTTGAGGCTTTTTATTTTGAAAATGATACATTTCAGCTCCAATTTGCAGGGAACCTCTGGCTTCCTTTCCTACCATCCTAATTCCTGCATTTTATTCCTGTTTAGGATAAAGCAAATAGCCTGCAGAAGCTGGAAAATTCTGCATGCTACACACAGGATAAGTTTTGTGTTATGAAAAGAAAAACATTCTCATTAATAAGCAGCTTTAATAAGTCTAACTTACAATGGTGCTTATAAACTTTATACGTATGTCCTAGTGTTCTCTGTGGAAAGATGAAAGAAAATTGGTCTGGTGGATATGACTTACCATAGTTATATGCTTCTCAAAAGTTTTGGGATTCAGAGCAGAATGCATAATTGGTTCAAATCATACCTTTTAGATTTATCATAAAATACCATAATTTATGGTGCTGAATAGCAAAAATTAAAATTGAGTAGGTAATATCAGCACATTAGCTGCTCACATAACCCGAATAAGGGTATCAGCAGGTGCAAAGGATCCCTCAACATAGGTGCAGCTTTGAGTCGCTACCGATGCTATATGAGGGGTACCATCTACTAAATCACTAAAACTACATCTTTGGGGATTAGAATGTGCTCTCAATGTCTGAAGGATAAGGTGATTAAAATGTGCATATTTTGCAAGAACTGCTGAGATCAAAAGGTCAAGTTCTGTGGTCACTTCCAATAACATTGGACAATCACATATACAGACTAAAAAGGATGAATAATGATGACGGAGACAGAATAGATGATGGAAATACATTCAGAAAGACATTAATGAATATTCTAACAAAGCCCAGAACAAAACATAAGGAAGGAAAAAGGGGGAAACCTCATATCAAGGTAGCAAAGTACTGCCAGCATTAGGAATAAACATGCTCACAAAATTCTTGGCATTTTATCTGAAATCAGGGAAGATTCTGGCTAAGTCACAAATGCAAATCCGTATGCCTGAAGTATGCCCTGAGAGTGCTACAGCAAAGCATATATCAATAAACTGTAAATACTAATTGCAATTGAATATACAATGTCCACACTGTCATTTTAAATACTTTGAGCAGAATCTGTGGGAAAAAAATCATTATATGCTACTGATGGCATTTATTTGTAATTATTTTCACTGAATCACATCTTCAAAAATCAATGGAACTTCCTCTGTAAACTGGAAAACTGCAAAAATATATCACATCTTTTTTGCTTAATAATTGCTGCTATTCTGTGAGTTTGATTTACAAACAGAAAAAAAGGTTATTGAAAACAATTTTTATTCACAAAACAAACCTTTGTCAAAAGCTTGTAATCTGACTGCTATACTTTGGGGAAATGAATTGAAGCCTTTCTCAAAGATTCAATTTTGCCTTTAATTGCAATTTTAATTCAGAATTCAACTAATCAATTCACTAATCCCACTCACTAGAATTTAGGAGACAACTTGCTTTTTACATTTCAGCCTGGGTAGATCAGCCAAGAATTGACATGGGAAATTATTTATATGCTTGTGTCTAGAAGTTCAAAGCATGTGGTAGAGGTAGTAAGCACAGCATTGATCAAAGCTACCAATAAAGAAATGGAGTGAAATTAAATGCATATCCTCAAACACCTCAATTCCTTTAAAGCATTTCCTTTAATAAATACATTGCAAATATCAGTTGCAAATCCGTTTAACAGGAACTGAGTATCGGTGTCATTAGATGACTTAGTACCTTACAGTTAATCGTGAATGTTAATTTTGCAATTTAAAACCTGACAAAATGCAGTGTGGTTTTCAGATTAATGTATTGTTAATATATTAAAGGTTACAAACGCAGTTACAGTCTCCTGCCTCTGTACTGCCACATCTATATTCTGCAAAGCTGAATGACAAGCAAATTACATGTTTAGAGAATCAGTTTGCTGGCTCTTAAAGCCCATAAACATAGCTGATTGTGTTTTAATTTACTGGTTTCATGTACAGCAGATCCACAATTCAATAAGGTCAGTGTCATTAGATATACCCTGCAGAGCATAGCAAACGCACAGCACAAATTCTCATATCCCAAGATTTGAACTTAGAAACACCTTAGGCCTGACAAGTGACAAAATTGCTGCTTTTTCTCCCAGTCTCTACTGGAAGCTCTAGATTTCCAACCGAGGCAAAGATTGCATCCCCCTCTGAGGAAAAGCTCCAGTTGCTGGGATCAAGGCCTTCAGACCTGTGAATCCCAAGACGGTTGAATGAAACTCAGGCTCTTTGGATACAGTGGGGGACAGTTGTCACACTGATCATGGGGAAACTAGGAGCTCATATAAAATGGCTAGCCAGGAGGGTATTCCTCCATATCAAATGTTTGCTTTCCTCTTTAGTGGGGAAAATCAAAAAGACAGCAAAGTTGCATAGCATTTAGGGAATATATATTATTTTTAGAATAATTTCTTTAATCTTTTTCATCCTCTCCACTAGGTTTCCCTAGCAGCAAGGGAAAAAATGAAAGTTTTTTACAAATTATGTTAGAAAACAAGAAAAATTGGTAATTTAAAACTGTCATGATTTTCCTCCCTCTTAGTAATTTCTAAGCACTAAATCATGATCTTGTTATTTAAGTACATTAACGTTTCTAAAACTAACAGAAATATAACAGCGGTACATTGCTTTATTTGTTCCCATCCACAAATGAAATCTGTATTCATATCACCTGTATATTATGTATAAATAATACACTTAAGAAATATATATAATAACAGAGCCTTAAATACATAATAGGTATTTTCAGTGCATTGCATTCAGGTATCTGAATTACTATTATGTAAAATAAATACCAAGAATAATGTCAGAGCAGAGGTTGGGAAGAATTCTGCAAAGACGAACTATCTCTATTTTGCAAATTTAAACTGCAAATGAAACTGCATAGCAGGGTACACTGTATAACATGTGCTAGTGACAAAAGAAGAAATTATAATTAATATTTCTTCAAGCCTCTCATTCATGTAACTGTTGCAGACAGAGGTTTTCTGGCCCCATAGTACCTTCTCCAATATTTTACCTACATGCTTTCCCACTCAGAAGCCTTCAGGCCCAACTGGACTGTTTTGTGATCCCCTACATTTTCGTGCTGGACTTCAGGAGAGATCAAAGCAGAATATTTACCAGCTCCTGCTGCCAGCAGCCTAAAAAGTTTAGACCAAATGTTTTGAATATAATAGAAACACTCTCAGAGGAAAAAAAAAAGTCCTTATGGCATAACTTCAACAGGATCAGGATTACAGTTAATGCATCTGTCCTCACAAACTTTTAGTCACACACCTGCACAATGAGCTTTGCCAGTAGCTACGGAGACCTGTTCTGTCCTCCAAAGAAAAATTAGAAGCAGAGCCCTCAAAACAAAAAGATCCATCATGTGAGTCTAAACATATGGTGTTTTACATGAACTGATATAAACAAATTATCTGTTGAAAAATCTTAAACTAATGTCACATCTCTTGTTAATGAGCTACTAGGAAATAAAAAATAAATCAAGACATTCACATTAATATAGCTTCATTTTAAGCAATATGTCTAAATAAATAATTAGTAATGACCTGAGTAAACCAGGACAAATACAGCAAGACTTCCATCATTCACATGTTAACAAAATGATGCCAAGTGAAATTTCCACAACATTAGAAGTCTCTTCACGCAGTGCTTTCTAGATATTTGTAACCGTAGTCCCCCTACACCTCCCTCGCTCATTTGCTATTATATATTTGAAAATATCTAAAGAAGGAAAAACGTGAACACAGAACCACCACTTTCTCCATGACTGTTTTCATCATAAAAGACTAATAAAGGGGAAAATGGGGATTCTCACATCTCTGCTTGCAATGTATAGCATTGGCAACTCTTACATTTTTATGAGTTTCATTACAGCTAGCATTTTTCTTGAAGTTCCGCCTATCAAGTCCTGTCATATTTTCATTTTAAAGAGATAAATATATAACTGCCAAAAGAACTCAAAAGTTCAGATGATGTGGATAAAAAAAAGCCCAGAAGCAGTTTAAAAGGAACTCAATGCATCACTCAAACTCTCAAGCAAGTTTTGGGGCTCTGCCATATTTTAAATTCTTGGGACGGGTAATATTTCAGATGGTGAGAGTAGGATGCCTAAGGTTCAGCGTGACTGAAGCCTCCACAAATAACTGCGAAATACTGTAATTAAGAAATAATGATAGTGCATTAGTGATTTCATGCTGCCAAGCATGGAAACAGGATTTCCATTTGACTGCAATAGAAGTGAGATTTGAGTGGAATAGACAAAGAAGTTGTATATAAGTCTCTTAGGATATGCTAAGGTTTTTGACATTATACATTTGTGTTTATGCACTGACATATTTTTGGACATATTTGTAGGTATTCAATCAAAGTATAGCAGAAAAGCAACCTGCACACAAGCATATATGCAACAGACTGAAGCGCAGATTTTTTTTTTTTTTAGTGAACTGATATATGAATTGTCTTTTTATTGTTTGATTGGTAAATGTTATTAGTCAGAACTATAGTCACAAGTTATGAATTTTCTTATGTTTTATTTCTTGTAGACATTGCAGAGTTCACCTGTGATGCAAGAGGAAAATGAATTCTATTTATTCTCATACAGCATCAGTCAATTTGTTAACTTAGGTCCAGTTGCAGGGCCAAATTATGCTGTTAGCCATACCCACTACTCAAGAATAGTTAATTGCCATCAATGTGGTAACAGAGAGACAGCTGGTTTATTTTGGGGTGGAGGGAGGCAACCCACAAACGGTTCTAATTTCACTTCCACAGATCAAAATATAAAATGTTACTATCAGCCACCCACAACCGGTCATCTGCCTCATCTGTGGGCCTGAGAAACAGATGAATCCTACAGTGGACTTAAAATACAGCAGTCAAAAAGCTTTGAAGATGACATAGGCAAATGGATCCTGGACTCCAATCACCGTTTTTTTGGTTTGGTTTTTTGGGGCGGTTCTGTTGTTTGGTTTGGTTTTTTTGTTTGTTTTTTTTTTTTTTTTTAATTTCTTTTTACATTGCACAGTAACTTCTGTATCATTTCAATAATGGAGACTTCATGGTCCATTCTGCAATTTTTCCTCAAAGTCTCTTACAGACATGGAAAAAATACATAGCAATGGACATGCCATTGTAGGGGTCCTATGCAACAACTGAATTGTATTAGGGCTCTTAAACCTTGATCAGGAAAGAGCAGATGCAGAAAGATTGGGTTTTGAAGATAACTGCACATTCAACTGGACTATGATATTTGAATGATGAGATTTGTTGTAGCCTAATTCCCTCTAGTGAAGTCAGAGAAACATGCACAATGGAAGACAGAATCCACAAACTGAATCACTGAAGCATGCTTATTTCTTATTTTTGTACAAATTCTTTGCATGCATTTTGCAAAAATACATGCTACTCCACAGTAATTAAAACTTTCCTCTGCATAAAAATTACAAACCTGTTTAGAGTTTTTGCCACACACACATGCATATCAGCTTTAAAATTATGGCCCATTATCCTACAATAATTTTACAGAGGTCAAGTACTAAAACCACAGTTCTGAAGTCACAGAACTAATTATTATATCAGACGTTCTATTATACAGGTCCCTTTTTGAGGCTGACCGCTTTTGAGGCTGACTACAACTCCAGTGTTGACAGAATTAAGTATTAGAATTATTTTTAATAAACTAAATGCTAGGAATTTCCAGCCAACCATATACTTTCTTAAATTAATATGCAGAATTTGACTGAAGAGATATAGAGTCTAAAAAAGCATTGAAATGGAAACAAAATTAATTTTTCTACCAAAATTTCTTAGCACAACATATTATCTACCTAGGCTGTTTCACCAGGATTAAAGAAGAGATAGGGTCCTGTAGTAAGTAATCCAAAGTCAAGGGTTTCCAGAACACAGGTTTCTAAAGGGATTTCTTATGAACCCAGCAGATTAGAATGGATAAAGCAGTACAGCTTTTGCAAAGACAGTGGAAAGGTTCTATACAACAACAAAACAAATTTATGCTTAGATGGTCATTATGCATACCCCAAGCAACACTATTTATAAAGAGCATGAAACAGGTCAGTTTGTCTGAATAAGGAAATGCAGAGAGTGTAGGAGAAGTGTAATTGAATGACATAAAACATCAAGAAAGACTGGGGGAGTAGAAAGGTTATGGAATGAAGTTAAAAGTGCAAGGGAAAAAAAGATGCAAGAAGGTGGAAAATGAAAAGATTGCAGGAGAGGATAAGATAGGTAATATGATTTTCTTCAGGTACATAAAGAGCAAGAGGTCAGAAAGGAGACAGCAGGTCCTGTAGCTGCAGACAGAAAATTATTGACAAAAAATATAATGAATTCATTGGCTTAGTTAAAAAAAAAAAAAGTTTTTACAGACCATACCTCAGTGTTCATTAAGAAAAGAAGTTATAGATTGTTGTGGCCCCACATTTCCAAGATGAAGAAACAGCCACAGAAATCAAGGGCTTTCCAGCAATTAGAACCTTAAGATTCTGAATTTTGACCAAATACCTATATTAAGAAAGGCTTATTTATTGGGAGGAACAAAAGATACGGAGATTTGAGCAATCAAACCTCAAAAATTTCTGTATTACATTCTGAATGTTACTAATGGGCTAGGAAAAGCTTGAAGTAGCATTGCAAAATAACAACTAAGGCCAGATCTTCAGGCCTTTGACTTGAGCCACAAAAAAAGTACTTTTTCAAAATACACCCTACAATGTTTTGGCATGCTTAGCAAAGAATCAAGAAGCTCGGAACTTGCACACTTTTTCCAGAAAAAAACCAAACCAACCAAAAAATGCATACCTAATAAGAGATGAAAGAGGACCCTTCTTGGCATTCATAAAGATGAGATTAACAGTTTCTACTTAATCTATGGTTAGCTGGCAGAATGCCAATGTATCAAAATGGGTTCGAGAAAAGGTTTTGAGCAGAAAAAGATTTCCTAAGGAAGTTGTTTGACTCGCGTGAACAAAAAAAGATGTTCCCATCTTTCCTCTAAGCTTCTAATCTACACCTTTGCATGCATGGGCATAATCAGGCACATCTGAATCTGCAGCAGACAAAAAAATGTGACAAAATGTACAGAACTGGGACAAACTGGGACACACAAAAACTGGTACAGGCCTAAGTTGCAGAGCTCACCTAGTCTTTCCCTCCCCTCCATTCAGACCTGACATGCCCTTGCTAGAGCAGCATAACACATCAGCAGTCTCTGTGTGAAACTGCTGTCATGTCCATCGCTGCGTTAAGGCTGGGAACAATTACCAGTGTTTGCAAGGCAAGACCCCTTCCTTCCACTGTAGGAAAACATGAGGTCTGGGGAAAAGGCAAAGTGTCTTCCCAGGTATTTATGCTGCATCTAGAAGAGCGAGCCTTCAGCAAGGTATTTCAAGGGTTGCTATAATACAAGTAGACAAGGAAAAGAAACAAAGAAACTGATCATACTAAAGACTGAAGAATTACCGTGATGACATTTAAATGCCTTAAAATGCAATTAATATGTAAGAGCAAAAGTAGTTTCACAGACTATTAACAAAATATGACAAAAATATTATTAGTCTCCTCTTTAACTGAACACATCATTATTCTTTCCAGGAGTGGTGTTGTATTAGAAAATAATCATAAGAAAAACAAACAAACAAAACAACCATTAAACCAAATTTTGTGTCATTTGTTACCATCTCAGTAAACTTGAAATTTTCTTTTTGCTGTGTATTTCCACCTCCCACTCTTGCATGAGAAAATACTAATTTTGCCTGGTGTTTAGGAGTTTGGGTTATTTTTAGTATGGAAATCCAGGCCCACTACCTTGTCTTGACAGTTATAGGTTATAAACAAACCTTTGCAGAATTTTCCCTTTAATGAAACTTCACTCTGTTCCTCCTACAAATGACACGACAGCGCTG
>NW_009260945.1:2944547-2952265 GCF_000687185.1 Egretta garzetta | reverse complement strand
GAATGTCAAAGCCATGCAAGTAGTTATATCTAAGAATAAAGCATATGCCCTCCAACAAAACTAACTGTTGACTTTTGTATGCTTTCCACATAAATGATATGAGGATGTTAGTGGCTTCTGAAATGAATCACAGTACCCTGCTGATATCTCATAACTTTAAGATCTACAGTATGTATTGAATAGACTATTTAGAGTAAAAATGAATAAGATATGGTAAATTAGAAAGTTTATATAAAATAGATATCTTGTTCCCCCCAAGACAAAATGGCAGAATATACATAAAAATAACATGAATTTCAACTTCATTTCCTGTCAGGTTTTCTTTTTATCCCATAAACTAACCTTGGGGGAGAGAGAGAGATATTTCCAGTAGCTGAAAATCCCATTTATATCCCAGCTGTGCAAGCAATTATTTAAATCATACTTTTAAGAAATGTGACTCTATGTAAAATTTATATGCTTAAATATTTGATTTATGCACACAGTTATGGCAACCACCTTGTTTTTGACCTTGATAAACAAACAATGCCAAAAAGTTCTCCATGAATTCAGGAGTCTGCCTGTACAGATTTCATCGAAGTAACTTGACCTTTGCCTTTGCTGGGTTTCTTCCTGTTGTTACACTTCTGCTTCCAGGTTTCATGAAATATCTGTTAATTCTTAATCTTGCCATTTCATAATCTCAATGGGGAAAAAAAAGGTTAAAGAAATACAAATTTTCTTTTAACAGAAAATACATGTTTTTCTCCAATTTATGGCACCCTAAAAAATGCCTTCTATATCTGAATGCATTTGTTACAAAAGAACAGGAAGCAACAATTTTTTACTAATCCATCACTCTTAGTTTTTAGATAAAAAGTGGGATTTCCAGGTTGACAGATTCATTTACTTCACCCTTTACCCATACAAGTAAAAGCAGTGCTAAGTTGTGAACAATCATGCCAGAAACAAAGTTCAGTACTAAGCCAATATTGTCAGAACAAAGAACAAGTTTCCATAAGGTTCCTAGAGTCTTCCATAGCACGATGCTGTGGACATGATGATAGACACCAACAGTTGCTTGTTAATGAGAGACAGACACACATACAGAGCCTCATAGCAAGCATCTTAAATCCATTCAAGGCGTCTCAGCCAGGCTATGTGGAGAAGGTGCACTGGAATAAAGGTGTTGCTGAGGGATGAGATTTGTGTAACTGGTGGAGTTTTCTATCAGTAACGGAACTGGTGTGGTCACCTGCACACTACATCAACCTAACACATCGTCTAACTCTACCATAAACAGTACTGAAATTTCGCTGCTCCAAAACTTTTGGCCACAGTGAAAATTTCAGAAAGGAGTGTAATGACAGAGTAACGTTAGCCCCAGAGCAGATCATCTGAACTTCTTGCATTTTGCATCTACAAGATTTCTTGAAGTAGAAGGGATTATGATATAAAGGTAGAGTTGATTTCCTCTTCCTATATGAAAATACCTATGTTGGAATATTATCAGTATAACCGAGTTTCAGTGGTGAATTGACCAATTTCTGATGCTAAGCCTGATGCTGTGCTAACACCGGTTTATACAAATTATAGTCTGTGACTATTATATGAACAGGAGTGCAACTGCTGAGAAGTAAGTCTCTGTGCTACGTTAAGATTATTATGCCTACCTCAGGATATGGAGCAGCCTGCAGTTCCTTCACGTGCAGCCATGTTTTTTCAAGAGGCTGCCCATGGTTTTTTGAGATCCTTCCTATAGCAATTCATTATTTTTAGCATTCACAGTGATGAATTTTCCACTTTTGCATAGGTATTACCATCAGCTTGCTTAGTCAAAAGTCCATGTAAGGACAGCTAAATTTCAAGTGATGCTGCCGGGCAACAACCTAAGGGCACTTTCTCAGTCAGTGTTCTTTTCTCTCTCTGCAGTCAAAATATGAAATTAATTCAAAACAGTCCTCTCTGAAATTACCTGGTGCCCCAATATGTGAACGCATTAATGAATATATATGTAAACATATCAATATAAGGAAAAAAAACCCCATACAAAATCTCTCATGCACTCTCTACATATGCCTGTGTAATGCAAGCTATGGAGACCCTTTTCACTGCCAGAATTTTCAGCTGTATGTCAGTTGCTCTAACTACAGCTCATTTATGTAAATAAGTTTCTGGCTTATTAATAATCATATCCAATAACAGCAACAAGAACTCTTTTTTTTCAGTGAAATTTTCTTCCTTTTCTCCTTGTGAAATGATCAGGATTCCTCCCTGAAAGTTTGTACTCTGCCATTGTTAATGTACCAGACAGAGTTTGGGAGCGCCAGTATTTTAACAGGTTTTATCTATGTATTACTATGTTTTAATTAAATCAAGCACATTTTACTGAAATTTACCTCTCTACAAGACCAAACCCCTCCTCCTATGACAGGCTGAGTGTCTTCTTTTTTTCAGGATATTAGTGAAAGGTGACCAAGGTCTGACATTCCCTATCAACTGGTTTCAGCTCAAGACAGAGCAGCTCACTTACACTTCAGACAATTCTGCCAGTGCAGATAACCAAGATTAAAATGCAGTTTAGACCAGTCTTGAAGTTAGAAGCACGTATGTGGTTTTCCTTCTCAAAGGGAAGCGCATTTCTGTGTGCTGTCTATAGATCTCCACACTGCATATTGCAGAGATTCAGTATCAGGGTATGATAAATCATTGTGAAAAGGATGTGGCTGCACTAAAATGGACTTATACAGAAGACAGATTCGTTCTTCTGTACAGGATAAATTACAGCTGTTCACAGCTACTTTTTTTTTTTTTTTTTTTTTTTTTTTTTTCATACAGTAATACTTTCAGTATCTGCAGAAACACATTCAAGTACTTAAAAATCTTTCTCACAAAATACCCCTTGGCACCTGACTAAGCTAGTCTTCCTCATGATTATGAAGCGTTTCCATTATTTGTTCCATATTAAAACACAGAAATAGAGTCTATTAGGACTGCAGCATCACCCTGAATGTTCGGCTCAGCCACAGAAACAGCAGTCTCATGTAACCCAAAGTGCAGCAGTTCACACTAGAGATTTGGTTGCTGTTGATTAGTCTGAATCCTTTAGCCTGGTCTCAGTCTACTTGTTATCCAACATATAGAAACAATACTACAGGGAGCGAATAGTCCTAATTTGCTTTTCAGTCCTGTTAACATAGGTTTTCTAAATATCTCAGTCTGTCGCTACCAGTTGCAAGGCATCGTTTCATAGAAGTGTGATCTGTCATAAAAAAGCTGTTTTCACACCTCTGCTTGTTAAGTATTTTCTAAAGCAAATAAAGCTCTCTACTTAAAAATAATTAAAACTAACTCTTCATTAACAGTTCAAATTGCCTAGGTAAATTTAGTCACAGCTCTAATTTGCACACTGTCACTGAATAGTTTTATCAAGCTGCTTCTTTTCATGCTTGCAAAGGATCATTTTTGATTATTTCTCTTTCACACATATTTACACTTGGCAAGCAGTTATGAAAAAGCTCTTCAATTATGGCAACATCCTTTAAAATCTTGAGACCCAACTGACAGCCCCCCATTGACTGGTTGGCAATTTACCCTTGATGCCTAAGAGGTTACAGAACTGGATTTTACTGTTGCAGGGATTACGTGCAGTGCTAAGCGATGGGAAACAAGTTTATACAACTTCAGGCTTTGTCCTGTACCCAAGGAATGCCTAACCAAAATCTCATGTAAAAAGTTAATGGAATGCTGTTCCATTTCTTCTGAGCCTACCTAACTTTGAGTAAAAATGAAAACATACTTCTTTAACTTAGCAATTTTTGTCATCTTGGTCATGGTAATCAATATATGCAACCATTCTTGCTTTTACTTGCATGAAAGCATTCTGCCTAGAAATACATTATCTATGTAAATGTGAGGTTTTGAAAATGAGCTCAATGTTTTTAATTAACAGATTACCCCATAACCACTGTTTTTCAGCCTGGCCCTCTATTGGAACCTTTGTTTCCCAATTCACTAGTCTTTTATCAACACTTAGCACAACCAGGCTTCCAAATTCATTGGAATCCTTTAGTTCTGTTACTGCAGTTCTCTTTAGAAGCACTCAATTCTTTTTTAAAAGATTGCTAAAAGATGCAACTGAAAAGTCACTGAAATCTGCTCAGCTGGAATCAGAAGAGACTATGGACCTGAAGCAAGCTCAGATTTCGTAGATTATTGTCAATTTTTGGATGTTGTTTACCTCACTGGTTTGAACTAGAAAATCCACTTTAAGTCTCCCCACCAAGCTCCTTATCTGTTTTTTCACATCTGCATTTTTCAATCCTAAATAAATAAATGATTTGGTTATTGTCTGAAATTTCCACCTAGTGGTATTTATTCAAATCTTGCAAGAAAACATAAGACATTTCTGAGAGAGTATTTGTACAACTGACCACCTTTTGCTCCCACTAATAGGGGCTCTAGGCTACCTGCTTATCTCACCAACCCAGAAACAATTCAATAACATGGCCATATTCTGCTTAAGCCCCTTCTTCAGAGCATCATTTAGTAGTTTCATCAACAGGCTGTAGTAAGCCCCAAAATAAAGCCATTCAATGTAAATCCAGTGGTTTAGTGTGATCCAGAGAATTCCTATCAGAATGCTCTGTATCAGACCTCTTTAGAAGAAAAAAGGCATTACTACACACTTTTCTAAAACAATCTGTCTTTGCTGGGCATAACAACATCCTTACATCCTCTTCCTCTTTCATAAACACCTCTCACTTAAAACTGAAGCTGACTGATATTCTCTGACCTTTAAGGAGGCACCCCACAAAGTTACAGGGAAGCACCACACCAGAAGAGCCTACCTTCTTCCATTGGTAAACATGATTTCATTAGCATAGTTCCATACATGTGAGAAAAAAAAATAATTACTAATGGCTAATTTCAACTTGGTGGGGTTTGGACTTTTGCTGTCTCACCCAGCGTCCTTTGGCACAGTTTCATTTTCTCAATAGAAACCATCACATCTTCAAATGTGCGGGTGATTAGGTCAGAATTACTATGGCAATCACACCAACATTAATATTTTGGTGGAATTTCACATACTTGTCCATTTTTGAACAATTTAACTAATTTCACAAAAAATAAACTCAAAAATAAATTGGATAAATAAGTCTGTTTTGGGGGAATGGGTGTCTGTGTGTGTCATTAACGTAGCTAGCTGCCTTACGTTCCTCTTGCCAGCTCGAGTTTATTTTGCTGACAAACAGAATCTAAACTCATCTGAAAAAAAGCAAATGCCATGCAACGGGGCTGCACCAAGTAGACTGGCAGGCCCTGACACTCAGACAGATTTTTTTCACTCTATTTTAAAATATTTTCTATCTTTTACTAAAAATAAAATATTTAACAGTAGAAAGAGGGGATTAACTCAGACAATCAACAGTTGTCTGAGTAGAATTCAGGACTCCTGTAATTTAATCACGTTTCTCTTGTAATGAATATATGGAAAAACTCCTACAGGTTTTTCAATATTCCTCCAGGAGAAAGAGGGCAGCAAGAAGCAGAATTTCAAACATTCAATGAAAGAAACAACAACGAATATTTATGATAGATCAAATATTCTTAGCTAATTTAAAACATTTTGAGGTACACAGATGGTAAAATCTGCTAAGTTCCATGAAATACTGTGATCACCAGAGCTCTATTTTGTGCCCTATTAACATTTTTTATTCTCATCACCTGTGTATAAGCACTAAACATACTAAAAAAAAATAAATCAGTGCTCATGCACAGCAGCCCTCTGTGTAGCTAGAAGGATTCAAACAGATTTTATCTTTTTATCCATGCCCCACCACTGATTATATACTCAATGGTATGATGCCTTGCAAAGAACTTGTATTTTTTCATGAAAATCTATTCTTTCCTTGTTTGCCCTTTGCTTTGAGCTTTTTATTTCAGGGCACCAATACTGGGCAGGGGGGGAGCTCAAACAAAAACAGAAAACAAAAACACTTATGAGAAAAGCTTAAGGGTCTTTCAGGTAATTCATCTTTCAACGTACCAAGGAAATCAGGGAGAAAATCCTGCTGCCTTCTTGACACCGTGATACATCTATATTGGAAAACAATGGGCTGGATTCAAAGACAGACTAATCAAGTTGAGGGTTCTCCTACAGAACCTTTCAACTACATTTTGCACAACAGGACGCCAGGGAGCACGCTGAGCAGAGTGCTACATAACAGGTTAGAAAGCACTACAGCCTATTAGGATATACATTCACATTGCTCTGGATAATCTACTACACTGCACTATTTGTATACAATTTGCATTGCTTCAAAAAGGTTCCTCTAGGGAAATGTTTTTGTCTTAATTTAAGTGCATGCTTTGCCAGATCAGACAGAAGGGGCCATTTGTGGTTTCATGCATCAGGTTGAAAAGACTACTATGATTTTCCAGTAAAAGAAATATTTAAGGTTTATACTGTACACATTGAGGTGCAAAGCCACTGAGAAAATAAGAAACAGCTGGGAAATGAAGATGAGGAAAGGTGTTAAAAAGAGAAACTGCAATGTTTTTCTTTTAAGAAGGACATCAGTAACTACCATAAATCCTATGTGAGTGGTTAACATACATTTCACTGTAGACCTGGATGAGAAATAGATGTTTACGTGTTGAAAACCAGCATATGGTAAATTTTAGCAGTGCTGTTTGAGAAAATATGACTAGTCATCTAACTAGCAAACTCTTCCAGAGGAGGAGAGAAACAGCATTGAAAGTACAAGTATTGATTACTATACAGCAGAAGACAAAACGAAGAGGTCAGGGACAGCAGTCAGAACTGTCACCAGAGCCTGTGCCCCAGACAGGCTGGAGTTCCACATGCACCCTTGAAGCATGAGGGTACAGAGGTCCATCCTCCATGCTATGGCAGAAGTGGCAACATGCAAACATACTGACCATTATGTGTTTTGAATTCTGCTGCTCTTCTATATCAAAGTGGCCAGACACATTTTATCTGACTGCATATTTCAAGAGCTGGATAGAAAACATGAATTGACAGATTTATACTACGTGTTTCAGGACACAGATTTCAGAGATCATTTGTTAGAATTTCAGTGGGGAGAAACATAGTATTTATTAACAAGGAAGGGAATCTTTAGGAAAATCTTTGTAGGAGACATACATCTGACAGAGATGTATCTGCTAACATTTTCATATTAACAGAATCTTCTTTATCTCTATTAAAAGATAACTGTTACTAAAACTGGAATTGAATAATATATTCCATTGACAGCTTGGCAATAAAAAAGAAAAAGTATGACCGTGTACTACCTTAGTGGCAACTTCCTGGATAGATCTCCTTTTGTCCCAACATAATTTTGTATTCACAAATCAAATGCATAACACAATGTTCAGACAGTATTTCTACCAAAGATAAATGACAGACGTTACATGCAGAAAGCAGAGTAGAGTTTCAATTACATGTAAAAATAAACACGTTTACCATTTCCAAAGGACAAACGGTTCTTCTGGAAATTTTATAAGACAGTATCTGCAATTTAGTCTTCAATAACTGCAGCCCTTTCAAAGACAAATGCACATTCAAAAAATACATATTATCAACATAGAGGCAGAGATGCTATTGCTAGGAGTACTCACCTCATAATTGGCAATTGCTTCCCTATCAAGGGCTCGAGTCACGGAGACATCCCCACTGATCTCATTGATTCTAAAAATTCCTTTTGGGTCTT
>NW_009260945.1:2942987-2944523 GCF_000687185.1 Egretta garzetta | reverse complement strand
CCTGCACTGCAGAAAACATGAAGTTACAGGCCATATTACAAATTTAAAATCATTCTAAAACCACATAAGCCCTTTAGATCTTTTACTTAATGTCGAGGTATATTCCCTGCCAATAATATATAATGATAAAATATGGTTCATGGTAATATATAATATATAACTATAAAATATTATTTCAATCATTCAGAAAACACCATGCCCTTCTTGTGTTAAACCCTGGAAAACCTACTCATGTCCTTGCCAGTTTCTATCTTATCTTTACTGTCTTCTATTCCACTACTTAAAGTTTCTATCATTCCATTGCTACTGTATTCACTCTACATCTAGAATTTGACATTTCATTTAATTATATATCTTTTTTCAGTTAAATTGATAAAACAGCTACAAACTTATAAAAAAATAAATAAAAAAGCGCCATATTCCATTGAGTGGCATAGAACATGCTTATTTCACAACAACCCTTACAATACCAGATAGCCATCACACATTATTTTCCAATTAGTCAGTCCTTTTTATCAGCCATAGTAAAGTCATTATAAAATAGACTACTTTCAGGTTGTTTCCCCTCCCATTCCTTTCTACAGTCCTCCTTTTTCCCAGGATTTTAAACCAAGGGAAAAAATCTCCTCAGGAAAATATCTGGGTATCCTGCCCAGAACCCTGCTTAGTCACACAGTTGGAATTCCTCGACTTTCCAAATTTATATGTATATTTATATATATACACACACACGTGTGTATGGAAACTCCTTGTTACTATCACTACCTTATTTCCCCATAAGAAAAAAAATCCCTAAAAATCCAATTTCAAGGCTGTCTCACATTAGTGACAGTAGCATATGTAAACTTGCAGAGCTACACAATGTTTGTTATAAGCTACATGCTTTGCAAATTTGTATTTGTACACCCAGAATCTAGAAGGATTATAAATTAATCTTGCCCTTTAAGGCTGACAATCTTGCCAAGCCATTCCTTCCTTCTGCTGTTTCATGTTCTTTTGTTTCTAGCAATTTTATATCATTGATATTTCTGCAGAAACATCAAGTGAAATATTTATATGCTGGTCTGAATTACAGCTCAGGAAGAGGAAGGGAAAAAGTGGCCTTAGAAATCTGGACCTGCTCCCATTTTGAGATAATAAATATGCAGGGTGTTTAATAATGTCCCCGAGGAAATACGTTTGTTGCTCTATTGCTGTGGGTTCTGCAACGCTGGTTTGCAGATTACTGGGCAGTGAGATTTTGACTAAACTCCATAATCATTATTCCTTTATTTTAATTGAGAAAAAATTGCCAGAAGTTATGAAATAGGAAATCAGTATTTTCAGAGATAAAGTTTCAATTCTCCAAGCCTTTGGGGAAGGGAGAAATTTCAAAGTAAAAAACGGTTTCACCTTTTTTTCCTTCCTCCTTCCAAGTCAGAAACACTAATGGATGAAGTTTTCTTCTCATGTATTTTTGAGTATGTCATGCCAAAACACAGAGGCAGACAACACTGCAGGTGGCAAAAGGGCAAAGTAACTTTGTAACTTCAGGTT
>NW_009260945.1:2902876-2942949 GCF_000687185.1 Egretta garzetta | reverse complement strand
AAAGTTAATTTGCTGTTCAATTCATTTTTTTGACCAATCGCTGGTATTTTTTACATCAAGCCTAAAAATACGTGTTTTTCTTAACATAAAGCTATCGTTACAATTTTGCAATGTCATGACCATTGCTCACTTTTGTGGAGAAAAGATGAATTGATCATCTTCTGCCCTTATTTCTGAGGCTTATTACAAGACAAGTGCACCTTCCCATCCAATAAGAGCAGTGGTTTGAAAGACCTGAAGTCAGCCACAGGCCAGCACAAAAAAAATCTAATTCAGAGATGTCTACGCAGCAGCCATTTCCACCACGGCCATCAAACATTACCTAACTGTTTATGGCAAATTTAAGACGTAGCATGGGTGCAATGCTCCAGCTATAACAAGCCACAGAAAGCAAACAAAACAAATCATGGGCTGTGCAAGGGAATTTATTAGAAAAATTCCAGATAATGATACACAGATCTTTCCCCACACTAGACAGAAAGGAAGCAGTGTAATAATAATAATAAGGGTCCCTGCAAACCTGACTGGAGGGAAATTTTCCTCTCAACTCCAAATCTGGCAAAGATCTTAACCCTGAGTTTGATGGTGAGATGTCCCAGTGTGGTACCTGAAAAATCTGTACCCCTTGGAGCTACAACACATCCCATAACTCACCCCCACTTTAGCTGTAAACCAATCTTCAGCATATAATGAATGGGACCAACAGAGTTACCAGGCAGCAGATTTTTTTTTATAAATGACTGGATGTGCCCATTCAGGTTTTTTAAAGCTTCAGGAAGCAGTCACATTCACTGTGCAGGTATGTGCAGACCCTTCTCACCTATCTATTTACCATCTAGTTATTGCACAGCAACTTATGCTTGATACAGTAATGAGAAGCCCAGGTTAGAGATGCTCCGTGTACCACCACATCATTTGTTCAAGAGCAATGGTGGTCACACAAGAAGTAATTTTCCAAAGTCTGATTCTTTAAAATGTTTAATTAGCCACAAGAGGGAGCTACATACTCTCAGGAATGTAAGGAAGACCATTAACATCTCCTAATTAAGATGCTTGTATAATGGCTGCATAGTTCAAAGAAAGTGCATTTCCCAGTTCACACTAAGCTCAGTACAATGAAAAGTTTAATAAAAATCAGGCTTAATTTGCCATATGGTTTGGTGCTTCAACAAGAGCAAGGAAGAAAGGGGGATTGTCTGACATCTCCTCTGGCAAGACTGCTATTCTGAATACCATCATAAACACAGCACTGTTCACATGACAATTTCCTAGCTTACAATGTATTTACAGAATGATGCTTTCCCAATTTACTGGCTGAGAAAAAAAACAAGGCCAGATTATTTCTGCTGGAATGTTTACTTTGGAATGTCATTTTTACATTTCTAAAATATGTGACTTTCCCATAGTTACTACTACCTCAAAAGCCCCAACAGAAACACTTATTTCTATAATTTGTTCAGCGCTTTAGGAAGTTCAGTGGAGGTTCTAATACTGAAAATGTCTGCACCATATGACAGTGGCCATGTGTTGCAAATAAAGACTCTTCATTCTTAGAAAAGGGTCCAGTTAAGGTGCCCAGGCCCAAGCACCCGCCTACCGAGAACAGGGATAAGGCAAGCATACTTTTTCTGGCCTCCCAATCCCTGCTTAATTCATTTTCCCTTGTTCTGGCCTCACAATTCAGAAGGGCCTTGACATTGCATGGGCACATGGCATAGACTGAATAGATGCCAGCTGAGCATGCCATGACAATACAGACTCTTGCAGGCTATTTCCTCACTCAGGACCCAAACAACAGTATTAGATGTAGACTTAGACATTACTCACTACCCCACGCCTGATAACACTTGCCCATGTCAAAGGTACATCAGAGAATAAGTGTATTGAAAACTGAAATGATCCATGCTAGCCTTGTCAGATCCACATATCTAGCATCAAAGGCAAACCAGGTTTTTTGGTTTGCTTTTTTTTTTCCCCCCAGAAAGGCAGAGACTGTACAATTCTGCTCAACTAAAAGACACTTTCAAGAAAACAGAATGTTACTTAGCTGACAGGATCTGCTTTTTGCTGAACCATGGCCAAAACATATTTACCAAGTGCTATTTTTCAGCTGACATTATGTATCCCTTCCAGCTAAACTCATTTCAGCAATGCGATCCCCCTGTTGTTACGGGTTTATCGCAAAAGTAAATCAGAGTGTTCTCAAGAGAAGAAGAGAAATAGAAGTACAAAAACCACACTACCCCAGAGAGAGACTTTACAGTTCTGCAACCCCAGCAAATCTATCCTTAACAGCACCATCCTAGTTTACCAGTTTTATTCTTTAAGAAGTGTTTGCCTCTACCACTTCCATAATTTCTTCGTTCTTGACATCATCTGAATTAGAGGTGCATCATAGTAGTTTCAACTTTTTAACGAGAAAACAAATCCAACCCTCAGACATGAATATTTGGTTCAAACCCCAGTACTTTTCATTTCAGAGTGTTACACTGTCTCTCTCGTGTGCTTTTTATTTTTGTGGGGGTGTTTGGTTTTGGCATTTCCTCTCTCCCCTAGCTTCCTAGGGAGCAAATTTATCCATGGAATATTTAGAGGTGAGCTATTTTTTTCCTTTAATCACTATGCTCCATAAGAGCAAAACAATGGTTTAGGCCCATTGTTTAGATATGGGATAAGTATTTAAACAGACACTTCCTGTCCTGCTATACTGAAAACCACTCTTTACAGTCAGAGGCTCCATCGGCTCTGTACTGACTCAAATAATCTTTCAACCAAAACAAATGCAAAATACTCCTGTCATTATTCAGAAGCACTAACCAGCAGAAACTGCTTTGTTACTATAAGCTAAACACACAAGAACTGTGGTTAGAAAGCAATTCATATAATTTGAGTTTAATAATTTACTAAATCTATTCATTCTAGATACCTCTATCTTCATTAATTAAAAACTAGCTATAGTAGCATGGGAACCAAATTCTACTCCTTGTCAAAGGGAGACATTTTGGCCAAACATGACCTTTGCTTTCTCTCTTAGACTTTCTTCAGAATTCATTCAATATACAGGTGATAGCCAAGAACACCCAGGTGATTTATTCACATAAGTAATGGTAACAGAAAGTACAAAGCATCTCTAAGTGACTCTGTCCTTTGTTCATGATAATTAGGCATAAAACCAACACAGTATAGATGAGAGTATATATTTTAGGTTACATTTTTTCTTGTTCACAAACATATTAAGCTTTGCTGTTAGCTTCATTATAACTTCCTTTCATGACCACCAATCTTAAAAAATAATTATCAACCAAAACTCAATGCCCATTCAGTATGTTATCCAAAATACAAGCTAAGTTAATATAAATATGAATGATATTTCCAAAATTCAAGTAAAAAAACAACAGGAAAAAGCTTCAGCAGTTAAAGATGCTTATGCAATACATTAATGCTGGCAATATCACAGTCCTAAATTTCAAAACATTTCCAGATCAGTTTTCAATCTCCAGCCTATGTATGAGGCAAGATTTTCAAAGCTATATAAATCTCCTAGGCCATGTGCTTTCACTGCAAAGCTTAAACCAGCCAGCCAATCAATCACTCAAATCCTAATATTTGTGCTTGCACTGGAACAGCACTTCAGAAACCCAAGCACAGAATGAAAAGGGAACTGTGACCAGCAACAGGAAAATACACCACTGACCAACCACCTGGGACAACTGAGGTAAAGGAACACAGTCAAAGTCAAGGTGAAGTGTTTGGTTTCTGGGGGAACCAGAGCTGGGGAAAACTACACTTAGTACAGCAGACATTGCTTCTGTGTCATCAACTACAAATGTTTTGCTTGATGCTGTTGACAGTCCTAATAAGAATGCACACATATATGTGTTTCCCAGAGAAAGAAGAAAATATATATATAGACAATATAAAGCCATGATTCTGTTATTTTAAACATTAAAAAATCTGTTTTCTATGTCAGATCCCCAAGACTCAGTTTTAACTGGGCAAAACATGACTGGAAATTGTCTGAATTTTGCACTTTAACATGCACATTAAAAACTCAATGGCCACTGTGCAAAACTACAATTACAAGACTAGCCATTACTTCTTATTTGCATTCTTTTGCACTGATTCTCTTAAGATTCTTACCAATTACAGAAAGAAGTGCCTCAAACAGGAATACTTCTATTATTACAATAGTGCATCTGTAAACTGAAGTCTTTTTAATAGCTGTATACAATTTTTTTAAGCATTGAGTACTGCGTGTATTAATACCTGGAATGCGGAAACTTTTATACCACTGTCAGAGATGTAACACGGGAAAAAAAAAATCAGGAGTTGAAATTAAATGAATTATGAAAATGAAAAATCATACACCAACATTCTCAAGAGGGGTTTTTTTAGCGTCTTAACTATGAGCTTTGTCATGGAAACCATTTCAGGAAGCGTCAAATTTAGGAGCAACATTGTGAGAATTAAAGCATATAGTTTAAGCATATTTTCGATGCATGTTTTCAAGACTGATTGGGGGCTGCAAATGGTACAAGCGTTCCTTGCCTGAAGCAATCCAAACAAAACTGCATGAATACTCTCATCAGGTATCATATTCAGAACTTTACGTACATGAAGGAAATAGAACTCATATTGCCTGAAATAAGTATTTTGTTGGACTGGGGCTCTGCTTCCTACAGAATTTACTATACCAACTATTATTTTGTTACACCAGTGCAAATACAATGTTTTAGTAGCTGTAATAAAAACAAGTCTGAATCCGAAATTTGCTAAGGTTAATAAATTCCATAGACAAATATTTCAACAAAATATCTTAATGTATGAAAATGACAATATATTAAAAACCAATGAAGTTATTTCACCACCAGTGCTTATTTTTTCAGGTCTTTTCAGAAAAGTCAACATAAATAGGACATTTGATATTCAACCAAAAATATCTTCTCAACATAATGGCTTTTTTATCATAATTACGCAGGAGCATTTACAAAATTCAGATCAGTTTTGTAGTAGGATGTACAGGTGTCTAAATGAAACAAAATGAATTTATGCATGTGGAAGCCCTCTGCGCCAGTGGATCCCTTCACTGTGAGGTTCATTATTGTAGCTGTACACAGGTGCAACAATTCCCCTTGAAGAATCAGTTGCAGCACTAGGGCCTGCAGGCTTCATCTACAATTGTAACAAATTTGGGGGCTTAACCAATATAAATAGCTAACGTGAGCATTTGCTCATAGATCGAAGTAAAGTAATTCAATGAACACATCAAAATGTGCATTATCTTTTGTAGCAGGTAATCCTTCAGCTTCCTTTTACTCTTAATTTATAAAGAACAAGAAGATTCATTACAAATAATTTTCACTTCCCCTTTTCATAAGTAATAGTCAATATCAGATATCTATCTGCAAACTCTGGATTCAGTACACAACAATTTCCTCCTACTGACAGCACAGAATTTAAACATATTTTTTCATAATCTCGAAGGAAAATGACCTAGAAGCATTACTTGTCACAGAAAGCCTGGGTATTCCACTGACTGATTTGGCCTTTCAGTAGCTGTTTAATCACCATATTTTAATTGCTGCTTACATTACTAACTTGCAACAAACCCTATTAGTTGAAGGAATTTGAGGACCAGTCTTTTGAGTGACAGCCAGACGGAGCAGCTCAAAAGCTATGGTTAGTTGTTAGGAAAAATCTGACTGTGATTGACAATATTAAATGAAGAATACTCAAAAGATGCCCTAAAAAAAAAAAAAAAAAAAAAAAAGGATTATTTGGACTTATAGAGGTGCTTTGTTGCAAACTTATCGCTTATCTAAAAAGGCAGAAACGCAGAGACAACACTACAACATTTAATGGTTTCTAATTGCAGAAATTCAGGACATGGGACAGAATACATAATGTGCAATCACTGCACATGTAGCTAAGTCTCCAAGAAGTGGGAGAAAAGAGGAGAACAGAGCCAATTTATAGTACTTTTCTCCAGATATTTCTCAGTACTCTCTATTCTGAATAAGATCAAAGTCTTATTTTATTACTCAAGGGCACTTTTGCAGCATCCAAGAAAGCATAAGGCACTCTGATCTAGCACCAAACTATAAGAAACACAGCATCACCTCAGCTGCGCTGTGCCCAGGCCAAAATAATCTGCTGATAAGGTCTAGATAATTCTGCCCTGAATTGTCTGGGAAATATAAAAAACCTAGTTGCTTCCTCTCCCTGCAGCTACAATTACTGCCCATGGGACTTAGCTACAAATGTTATCTTTAGATCCATGCATGCGGCAAAGAAAGAAAGCAAGATCTGGATTAAGTGGGAACTTCCAGCCGGGTAGAGTAATTGGAATTGCAGAATAAGACATTGAAGTTGCAGAGCCAACCTGAGGAACTGAATAGGAGTAGTAAAGTGAGAAAAGTGGAGCTGGCGAGAATGATTCACCTAAAACCACTCTTGAAAATTAAGATTCAGTTTAGTTTAAATAAATGTATTGGAAGATTGTGTCTTAATTTTATTTTTGCTTTAACTAGCAAACTGCCGAGTCTTGACTTTTGAAAATATTTTGCAGTTAAAATGAAATTAGAGGAATAAGTATTCTATCAAGAGTATTTAAAAATTTTAATTGAATACATTAAAAAAGAAATATCACGATGAAGGGTATTTTAAAAAATTTTGTTCTCTTACGTGAAATCAACATAATACTTTTGGATACTTTAAGAACCTGCTTAGCACCCAATTCCCATTTGTAGCAAACAACCCACAGATCTAATTATAGATTTTCCTCAGTCACTAGTTCCCTAGGAAACAAATCCATGGCTCATGTCTTGTGCATGGAAGGTCATAGTAGGAAGATAAATATTTTTCTGTGTATAGAAACTTATCTAGAGGTCACAGGTCTGCATCTCGGCAGATGTTGGTGCTTCTGTCAAGGACAGGTGGCAGCTATATTTGACAGCTATCTCAGACATTTAAACATTTTAATCTGATGAAGCATTTCTATCAGTAACAATGCACTATGATACTTTATGCTGTAAATAAAGGATTTTAATTTTTCTTCTCTAAACTCATTTCTGTTTTTAACAATGGGTCCACCTCACTTTCAATCTTAAATAATTAACCATCAGAGGTCAATTCAAAACAGTTGTAAGTACCTATAATTTAGTAGAAATTATAGGCAGAAATTTAACTTAGTCATGAATGGTAAATACAACTTATGTTTTCTGATATTGACCCTTAAAGTTAACAATGTAATCACAAACCAGATCAACAATTTACCTACATGCATGTAACTGCAATAACCTGAGGAAAAAAAGTGTAGTTATTGTTACTCTACTTCTGATTTCACTCTAATTTCATTGCTGAAAAAAATAGACAAAATACAATTCATCAGAAACTCAGATACAGGTGAATACATAATTTGAACAGGGGTGTAGTAGAATGAATTCAAGAGTGGCAGAAGGAAGCTTCGTCAGACTTGTCCTCCTCATTTATAACACAAACACACTATTCAGCTCTATCCTGACCCATCTATGATGACAGCTTAAAAGGTATGCAATTAGGCAACAATCATACTCACGCTTAGTATAATATTCAGCCTGGCTTAAGATCAAATAAAGGATTTCATAGAATCATAGAATGTTTTGGGTTGGAAGGGACCCCTAGAGGTCATCTAGTCCAACCCCCCCGCAGGAGCAGGGACACCGCTAAACTAGATCAGGCTGCTCAGAGCCCCATCCACCCTGGCCTTGAATGTTTCCAGGGATGGGGCCTCCACTACCTCTCTGGGCAACCTGTTCCAGTGTTTCACCACCCTCATTGTAAAGACCTTCTTCCTTATATCTAGTCTAAACCATTACCCCTTGTCTTGTCACTGCTGGCCCTACTAAAAAGATTCTCCCCATCTTTCCTATAGGCCCCCTTTAGGTACTGAAAGGCCGCAATCAGGTCTCCCCGCAGCCTTCTCTTCTCCAGGCTGAACAAGCCCAACTCTCTCAGCCTGTCCTCATAGGAGAGGTGCTAAGTCAGAGTGTCTTTAATCTGTGGGAAGCAAGAATGAAGCCTACATTGTCAGCACATCTCAAGTAACATGCAGCAACTCATGACCACTGATCCTCAAGCCCTACACAAAGTCTTGACCCCAGGTCTCGTTCCACTTGTCTTTGTGAAAAGGCAACCATCCAGACCCAAGCCCACAACTTACATCACAAACGTAGACTGTTGTCCTCCCTAGATCACTGGATAGGTACATAAATGGATGCAAAAATACTTGGTCTGCAGAAATGGTTTTGGCTCCCTATTTAGTTCTGTTAAATTTACATTCTTTTCCCACATGTTTCCTTTTTTTAATTCCCTCCATCTTTCTTCCTTTCTTCCATCTTTGGCAGATACTACCAATTGTGCTACACCGCCTTAGTTTCTGTAGCTCTAATGGATTGAATTCTCATTAGCTAGAGGTGGAAAAAAAAAAAAAAATCCACAGTTGGTGAAATTGCTACCACTAGAGAGCATTTCAAATCTCTTAATGACTCCTGGTCTCAATTTGGTATTTCTTTGCTGAGCGAGGGGTTACGCAGCTTATTGCACAGAGGCCCACGGACATGATTACCCAGCCAGGGAATGCTGGATCTAGGATGTCCTCACACATCATGTTCACTCAAAAACCAGAAAGTGCAAGTTTCCACAACAACGTAGCAGTAACCTCACTCACCAAGGCTCAGGCAGCCCCAGGCAACATTTGCTCTGCTTTTCTGGGAACTTCACCCCTTCACGCTCCCTCTGTTTCCAAAGGACATACTAACCTTCTCTAGCTGTTAATTTCCAGATGGGGCTGATAAGCATTGTAACACCACCATTCCTTGATTAGCCTATTCTTAATAGTAAAAGCATTAATTGATGGTGGTTTTATTAGCAATTCCATAAGTGATTTTGCCTCCCTTAACAAAGTTTCAGACCCCGAGTTTATCCAGACTTCTGGTTCTGAAATAATTTGAAATAATTTCGTTTTGCCAGGGAGTGTCACCAACAAAGCATGGTGAAACATGCCTTCAGTCTTCTATTATGATCTTTTCAATAAATAGCTTGCTCTTTTTCTCTTCTTCATACTTTTATCCCATTTTCCTCAAAGATAAAGGTTCAAAATCCACAGTACCTTTCACAAACATTATCACCTTACAGTTAAAAAGCTACCAGTAACTTGGATTCACTTTCCCAATTTAAAAAGGTCAGTTTTTAACCTTACTGAAAGCTTGACTCTTGCTAGAATTACGAATGCGATGTATCAAAGTACAGGTTCCAATGCACAAACTTCTTGATAGAGTTGCAATTAGTGACAGTCACATTAGTCTCTTGAGAAGCTTTCAGATGACTATATAATTGCAATACAGTCTTATATGTATATCACTTCATGGAATCCTGCCGGGGAATTATGGAATCAATCAAGATGAAATTAGCTGAAAAGAACACACAATTTCCAAACTAGTCATTGTCAAAAGGCAGAACTCAAAACTCAGATTTAAACTTCTAAAAGCTGGAAGATGTCCAGAGTAAGGGAACAATTAAGCTTCAATAATAGATATGGTACACTGTTGTCCAGCATGTCAGTTATTGTCTTCCAGGTATATTATTACTGTCTTCAAGAAGTCAGAATTAAAAGTTATCTAAATTTAACATTCATTCACTGTGCTACAAAAAGTGGTACACTTGCATTTTCAGTTAATAGCAGTACCTGAAACAGCCTTCCAAGACAAGGCCTGTATCTGACAAACCTGGACTAAGAGGAACTCTTAAACTTGATAAAAGTAGAAGTGTAAGGCTCTGTAATAACTTTTAAAAAAAAGAGCTATACATTGTGAAAATCTGCCTAACAGGAAACCAGAAAGGCAGCTCTAGCCTGGGAATCAGATACCCAGAAAAACCTACTGTATCTAAGTAACCTGTCCTACCGCAACAGGTATGCACAAATAACTTACCCAAATCTTTTAAGATTGAAACAAAATGCTAATAAGATTGAATGAGATTGAAAAGAAAAACCTACTGTATCTAAGTAACCTGTCCTACCACAACAGATATGCACAAATAACTTTCCCAAATCTTTTAAGATTGAAACAAAAATGCTAATAAGATTGAATGAGATTGAAAAAATTACAATTCTGAAATAAAGGTGAAAAATAAGCATTGTTTATAAGCCTGTACTCTTGTACAGCTGCATCCAATATCCCATTCAAGTTCTTCAGTGCAGAGCTTCCTATGCCTAGCTGAGAATTCTAGCTATCATAGGACATGAAACCATTAGTACACACCACTCAGTTTTATCAAACAACTCAAGTAATTTTGTCAAGGGTTAGAAAATATGTGTTTTAACAATCAGACAACAGGAGTTACTTTTGCCATGTTTATAGACATACAGGAAAACAGCAAGTCCTAAACCTGTGAAAGGAATGTTGAAATTAAAAAACCCAAATATTCATGAACACTCTTTAAGGTTATTTCCCCACCTCTCTCTTTCCCCATCTATCCCTATCTACTTTGCATTACTGCAGTACATTTTGAAGTTAGTTTCAGTAAACAGTGCCAATTCAACATTGACATTTGACATACAGGACACACTATGACCATCCTCAACTCCAAGTCTGTTACGGTAAACAAAAAAATCTCCCATAACTTCTGTTTATTCAGGCCCTCATTGCTTAGGCTGTGTTTGGAGATCTAACACAATGTGGCAGCAGCTAAGTGTTAATGTTATATATTCAAAAGAGTGTTATAACTACACTTTGATAAATTTGACTGCTTCTAATTTGAAACAAAGGCAGTTTATCATGTCTAAATGATAGAATTAATGACTTTTTAAAAACCTAAAAATAGGTAGTTCAAAAAAAATTACATTAAGTTATTATATTAGTACAAAACCTATTCATATTAACATTGAAAAGAGCTGTATCTACCAGACTGACTTTTGCTTGGTTTGTGTAAAGCCAGTAATCAGTTCATAAAGCAGAAACATTACTTGAGTAGGTAGAAAAATTTAAGGGTGAATCTCTGATTCTAACATTTTCACTGGAGTTTTTGCCGTTTCTTCCAGGGTAGTTTTATTTCTACCTAACAGTTTTCAATACAAGTATGCTGTATCTCAGGATACACCATGCTAGACATACAGTAATTTAAGGTGTTTCTAGAGCCCCAGAAAATGGAACGTCTGTTCTTTCCAAGGTACTTGACAAAAATACAGAAGGTCTTTAGACTGTACTTTTAAAACCTACTCTTAAATTTCTAAAAACCCACAAATGGATCAAGGGTAATCACAAATTTTTGGTAGCTGTCATGAAGTCAATATGGTTCTTTTTACTGGTGCCCACCAAGAACTTTATCTCCATGTGTACACTGAAAAGAGGTCTTCATCTGTTTGTCGCTTTTATACGGGTTCTCTCCAACAAAATCATAGACAATAATATATTATTCACATTTATTTGCATCAAGATGTCTCAGCATACCTAACTCTGAACTTGCAAAACTATTTAATTTGAATTTACAACACCACCAATTACCCAAACTTAATCTACACAGAAAATAGTTGCTCTAGGTTAGTGTGATAATTCATTCAAATTTGATAATTTCCTTCCTCAAAAAAACTAGAAGCTGAGCCATAAAATTTAACTATGCGTAACATCTACATTTCCTGACTCAGCAAGCCAAAAGTTGTCTTCATTCCCAGTGAGGGTGTCTTTGGTTTAGTCTTTTCTCCTATTGACACAGGTAGCTGTATAAATATATATGAATAAACATATCTATGTGTGTACAAAAATAGGCATCTATATATTAAGGTACAGTTTAATGTATAGGCATGCAAACATTAATATGCTTTCAGAAGTTTCACTTCAGTCTACACGAGTCAGCAGAGATGACACACCTAAAGGCTTGCGGGTAACAAGTCAAATACACACTCATCATTCGCAGTTACCGATACAAATCCCAATTTCGGTTCACTGCGCTAAACCAAACCGCATATCAAAACTTGAAGTACTGCTTGAAGAAATGCTTTACTAAGGAAGTAAGGCACAAAGCAGTAATAACGTGAACCTCAGTTTACCAGAGCTTTGGCACTGTGGAAAAGGACCAAGTTCGTAACAGAAAATACAGGTGCTATTAACTATCCTTTTAACATAGTGAGATCTATTACAATGATAGTGCTTCTCAAGTATTATCTTAAGTATCCCAATTGCCACTGATTTTCTCTACTGGAAAACAAACATTAACCTGATTTAATCTAACAATTCATTTAGAAAAAGAAATCCATATGTTTCAAAAAATCTCCTTCAGAAATAATCTAAAACATTGAGATGACTTCAAGGATATTGAAAAGGACGGCACAACCACTTGCTTTTAGCTCTAACAGATGATTTTTAAGATTATAAAGAATATTTATTGATATCTCTTTCAGAATAAATAACAAATAATCCACAGAAGGAAACACAGAATGTTAACTTTGTTGAGTGATTAATTACATTGTATTGACAGTTTTGTTCAATCTCTTTGATTAAGAAGCTGTACGGAAGAATTCAGCCAAATCAGTATATTGTTGATCATCATGAGCAAAAAATGCCTTTAAGTCAGATGACACAGATTCTTCAAAATACTTTCCCAATTTTCAAGTGCATTGGTAAACAAAGGTCTTTCCCTCAACTACCACTATGCAACAAATAAAACTACTATATAATAGCACAAAGCTATACATCTCACAATCAGCATTGTCTATTTTTGCAAAAGACTCCAACAACAAAAAAAGTAAATCTACAAACTCACTATTTAGTAAAAGCTTGACTAAAAGCTTCCTTTCCTTAAAGATTACACATGGTAACCTCTGAATGCTTTAACCAATAATTATTAGAGATGGGCTTAAACTGTAAATGCTCTGTCTAGATATGAAACGTTCCCAAAGTTTAAAATTACCTTTATAGGACACTCTAGATTGAACCCAGTAATATACTATCTATATTGTATTCTTTTTAGAAAATAACTCTCTAAGCTACCTAACAGGCATTACTGTTATCATGTACATCACCATTTAAAAAAAAAAAAAAAAAAAAGAAAGATTCAGCTTCAAAAACATTTTGCTTGGTCACTTATCTCTGTTTTTATCCCATATAGAACTGAGGTTTTCAATTTTCTGCGAAACCTGGTCCATCAATACATAGCTTATGTCTTTTCATAACAAATATACCTTCAAAAAAAGAATCAATATTTCATGACATCTAAGCCTGCAGGGAAAAAAAATATTCCATCTCATAATCCATTAATGTAACAATTATATTCTCAGGTTCCCATCACCAGCTATTAACAATTAAAATTTTTGCATTCAAGAATCCTTATAATACAAAGAACAGAAATTCTGTTCCTAAAGTTGAATGAAATTTACTTTTTAGAGGAATGAACTGGAGGGTAAATGCACACAAGGTCCTATAATAAAAGGTTTGGATTTGCCCAGTGGCTGCCTGAAGCCAAGAAAAAAATTGTAGGCAACAGAAATAAACTGAATCTTTACTTTTTTTTTTTATTTTTAAAGGCAACACTACATTTTTAAAAACTTGCTCGTTAATACCAGCCTGTGAATTTATCGGTTATCAAAATATAAATCTTAATTACAGTTATTATACAATTAAAACATTGCTTTTTTTTTCCAAAAATAAACAAACACAACATTTCCAGTCTTTCTAATCCACCTGTGACTAAATAAAAGATTAGTGAAGTGGATGTTAGAGTCTGGAAGAGGGTCTGCTCTGAATAAACTGGGGTTTTGGTGGTTCCCTTAATTCACCAATATCAGGGTTTTATCCAATTTTGCTTAAAAATCATGAAACCCATCCTGTAACGATGGAATTCAAATAGAAATTAAATAGAAACATAGGTCTCCAGTGCCATTTTTAATGAGCAAAATCTAAATATCCAATCAGGACCTGCTCCGCCTGTACAGTGCACAGACAGGATTCATCTATATTGTGCAATTATTGTAAGTAGCCGCAACTATTCCGGGCCTTGGCTTTATACCTTGTTGAAAACACAGCCAGTACTGAAGCCTTGGATTTACAGCCATAACAAGGCACTGGCTGACTGCTAATACAGAGGACAGAGAAACCACACCTAAAAGGAAAACAATTTAATTTCACAGCTATTTCCACTTCATACCAACCATTTCTTACCGATACTAACAGACATTATTGAGTGATAATCTATAATCACCTATCACCACATTTCAATTACATAGGTGTAAATCCAAAATATACCTAGTATTAATAGAAATTTCCTCAACTCAGTGTTAACAAATATCTGTACTTCATCACCTTATACAGGTTCAGATTATTACTGCAGTTACATGATTTACAACTAGTGAGAGGGTTAACCACTGTTTCTTATTTAATTAATTGCTGTCTCCCTCTAACTGCAGTTATAAAATGACTAAAACATTGGATGATAACAAATATAAAGCATGTTACTTATTCCTGTTTTATTCTTACTGCGTATTGATACAGTAACATTCATATTGCACTTTCAGGCAAAAAGACTGGACTTATCTAGAATATTAGCGAGTCTTACATGAAAATAGAATTGAAATATTTGGAAATAATATAACGATGAAAGCACAAGAGTTCACCCATCTTCACGAAGAATTCAGCAATATAATTAAAATATATGTGTTTTTCTCTTCTAAAATAAGGGAAATGCAGGTCTGAAACTATAGGGATAAGTAATGAGGTAAAACAAACCTTTAGATTAATGAAGCAAGTTAGTTTCCCCATGATCAGACTTTGTTCTTTAATTTTTACTGAAAATTAAGGCTGCCAGGCATACGATCACAATTCTCAAATGAAAACAAAAAAGTATTTAATGGTACTAGAAACTATTTATTTTTTGGAAATTAGTCAGCAACACATTGTGGAGTTAGAAAAATAATTTAACAAGGTCTACTAATTTCATTAATAATGAAAATCACCTTAATATGTATGCTTCTATGGCTACACTTACTGTGTCTAGAATACAGAAAGAACTTAAAACAGTCCCAGAATTACCAGCTAATATGAAGACCAGGGACAGTTTTGAAATTGATATTTAGAAAGAATAGCCAATCCTTTTCCATTACAAATCATTCATTTCAATCTCAGTCAAAGAAATAAATAGGCAAGAAAACAGATACCTTGTCCATTAGGGCTACTTCTCTAGTTCTCTCACTTAGGCGTATCTTGGAAATTTTCAATTGACAGCACATATATCACTCTTAAACTAAATTTACAGAGCAGTACAACAATTTAAACATGACACCATGTTCCAAAATTTAAACCTACAAACCCCTCAATTTATACAGTTAAGACTAGATACATTTCCATTACAACCATTAGGTCTGAGGAGCGATCTGTCATCCGACTGCACTACTGTCTTTTTACAGTTTTGATATTTCCTTCCAAAAGAAAAGAAACATAAGCATTTTATAACACAACTTTTAACATGTCTGTCTACCATACACTAACAAAAACATTGCTACTGGACAGTGATATTTAGTGGATGTCAGACATATTCTGTACCCTTAAATTCTGTTACCTATCACAGCACTATATTTTACCAAAATCTAGATACTGCAGTTTTCTCAGTCATAACACACAGCATCTCCTTGCCTCGCACTTCCTTGAGCAATAGGAAATACATATATCTAGACTATAACTATTAGGAAATTTAGTTCTTAAATTTAGCCCTTCTGCAGCACCTTGTAGAAGAAATGGTAGAACTGAAGCCCTAAATCACACAATTTAATAGCCCAACTTCAAATGACCCTAACCTCCACGTTCTGCATGATTAGCACATTAGGACAATTTTACCTGAAAACAGGATATATGTCAGCCCAGCATCGCAGATGTGAATAGCATTAGGAACCCAAAATAAATTACAGTAGCCTTTAAAAAAGCAAGACAGAACTTTTCTGCAAAAAAAGTTACACTAAAGACAAGGCACTTCTTTCTGAGCAACTCTAGGAACTACACAATATTCAGGAGCAACCAGAGCTTCTCCACAGACTTTTTGGGGCCTAATTCAGGGAGCGGTACTCAGTGCAAGACAGAGTGGCTCCTGTTGACCAGTATATTCTTCTACCTATTTCAATGATCAGACATTATAATATTTCCTTTTACATTACAGGAGAGCTTGAGGTACCCAAATGCTCATAAATGTCACAAGAAATAACTGTTTGACTCCCCTTTCTAACTGTGGATTGCACACCATCATGGTGAAGGAAATGAGGCACCTAAATTCTCCTGAAAATGTGGGCCTTAGTAACTTAAATCTCATTGCTTTCAAAAATAGCTTTTTATTTCTAGCATTGCCTACATGCTTCTGAAATGCGGAATGACTCTATAAATAATAAAGCAATATTTGAATACAAATAATGAGGCAAACATTCCTCACCCTTTCTCTCTGCTTTCCAGATACATTTGCATGATATAAAATGTATTTAAAAGAACAAAAGCTTAAATGTGAGATGGTCTGTGGGAATACAGAACTGCAAAGGAAATATTTGTGCAGCTACTCTGAGATATTTTTTTTCTGCAGTTTGTTGTCTTCACAAAGAACAGTAAAAATAACTTGCAATTCAAAGATGAACCATGCACAGCAAATTACACAAGGATGGTCATGAGTCAGCCCCAGGATACATCTGCTCCTGTATTCTGCATATAACAATGACCTATACTATCCTGTACCAACAGCAGAGCCCAAACTATCAGGCATAACAGCAACAAGTATACCCTTTACTTTTGGCCTCTACACAGTCTTGTGACAATATGTAGAGTATGACAATGCTCGACAAAAACAATAATTTTTTTCTTTCAATCCACCACCTGGTAGTCAATGGAAGTTCCCTAGTTCTTCAGCAATAAAAAGAGTGGATAATTGTTCCCTGTGTTTCCTCCATGTGATCAACAATTTTCTAGAGCACAGCCATATCATTCCTTAGTTGTTTCTTTTCCAATATAATGAGCCCTGTTCAGTTTAAGCTCTCAAATTCTTACCTCTGATTGTCTGCATTGACCTCCTCTGAAGCTTCTCTAAGTCTACTGCATCCTTTTTAAGAGGGCATGACAAGAACACAAAATTCAACTTTCTATTTGACATCTGGTAACTGTTAAGGACTGAGTTGCCTTTTTCACAGATAAATCCACAATGGTTCCAGAACTGCTCCTGAATTTTATATATGATTAATCTGCAGTTATCAACAAACTCAATCATTCAGTACTGTTAAATCCTTCTGCAACACTATAATGTTTTCATTATTTGTCACTCTTTTGAATAATTTTGGATGATCTGTAAACTCTGTCACCTCACTGTCTCCTTTTTCAGGTTTTTTTTTTTGTTTGGTTTTTTTTTTGGTTTTTTTTTTTTTTTTTTTTTTTACTATGTTAAACATCGCAAATCACTGTATAGATCCTTGAAAATACCCATTGGTAAAACCTTCCCTATGAAAATCTATTTCCACACTGATCCTTCAATCTTTTTTGGCCAAAAGAAGGCATTCCCTCTTGGTAGAGAAATACAAGTATGGTTTATAGATCAGATTTATCTACACCTTTGACCCCTCCATAGATCCTAATACATTTATGAGGTATGACTTGCCTTCAGAATAGCCATGTTAACTATTCACTTCATGATCATCCAAAATTTTATCTATTCCAGTGACTGCTACAGCTTAGCTTGGCTTTTACTGATTCACCAAGCGTGGGAGTGGGATTCCGTGAGCTGTAGTTCCTGATGCATTTAAAAGCTTCCTAGGGTCGTTCTTAAAAAGGGTGGGCAGTATATGACACCCACATTCCAGTGCAAGTGAAGCCAATGTTTGTGAGTAGTTGTATGCCACAGTTAGGAGTTCAGCAATTCCCTGTTTGAGCTCTGTTCAAGTTTGGTTTTGCTATTTTATAATATTCACTTTTCTGGTTTGCTCTGCAGTCATTTCTTTTGACACTTCAGTTTGAAATGCTCCTTCAGACTCCTGTCCCCTCCTTCACTGATAACATCTGCAGTGTGACACAGCCTCCCTTGCAGGGAACATGCTACTTTCCAAAATTAATGAAAAACTTCTACTGGTAGTTTATAGTTTACTCTTCCATTTTGACAGGACTTTCACTTTTGAAGGGAGGTTAGGGATTTTGATGAACCCTCTTAGAGTCCTTCTGAACCTCCAATGGAAGTTAAGCTGTTTATGTTAATGTTGGTCAGCTATTTGCTTGTCACACATATTTACAAAAAACAAAATCTCCTGACTATAAATTCATGACTGAAACCAATGGCACATCCTGCTACTAAATTATTTGCAATGAGATCATTTTCCTAGCTCTTCGACACAATTTCTTACTTTGAAAGCTACCACGTAAGGGTCCACAAGGTTCATTACACAAGCAGCAGGGAGTCCCTCCTTGAGAGAAAGAAGAACAAAAATGGCAACCTATCTGTATTTTGCTTCTAGTCCTTGATTTAAAAAGCTGATGGGAAAATTTCAGTCTAATTCTAAAAATATAATTAACTCTGACAGTCTAATAAGAATTTTAGAAAACCATTCTTTTGAAAAGCATCTGAAAAAAAATAATTTTTTGCTCTTACATCTGCTGTAAGTAAATATTGCACTAGAATATATTGTGCCTGTCTTCATCTGCTATAAATTATATACATATACGTGTACACATAAGTTATGATCAGTGAACATGTGCTTAATTTGTTCCCAGAATTAAAAAGCTGTTCAGGATGGGAAAGTTTTCAACATAACAAAATGTGGTCAAAGCTTATTTTCTTGTAAACGAGAAAAAGAACTGGAGGATACATTCAGCAGCTAGCATGTTCAGAGCTCATAGCAGGTGACTGTGAACTACATCTGTATCTCTCTATCTGAAGAGTTTGAAATCACCAATCTTTGTGGAATCTTGGAAAGAAAAACACAATCAATTTTCTACTACTTACAAAGAGCGTCCTTCATCAGTCATCCCCTAAAGGAAACAATATGCCTGGGTTTTAAGATTTCTCATTAACAGATAGCAACACTTTTTTTTTCCAAAGCATTACTGACTGTATCATGGCTGTGTTAATTTTTTTTTTTAATAGAATATAATTTATTAAATAATAATTACTGTAAGATGCTCACAAGAAAATAAATTAATAAAATCCAGCAATGGTACTATATGACTTTAAAAAAAAACAAACATATAGAATAGATTCTATTAATTCAAATTAATTTTCATGTTCCAGTGACCCTTAGCAAATTCAGATTAGAAAGCCCAACAGCACAGTAATAATGGATGAAGTTGATTTATTATGTTTTCCTATTTACACAATTTCAGCATGCTCTGTATTGTTCATTAATTTTTATTGGAGATAAAATTCATATAGATCCTTATAGTTTTTCCCTTACATAATTAGCGAGTTCCCCATTGCAGACATTTTGCTTTGAATATGCCTGATTTAACCATTATTCCAACCCTATGAGGAACAATAGCTTCTTCAGTAACATTTAAGGATTTGTTTGTCAAGTAGAAAAGAATCTGTTGAGGAAAAGCTGTCATGCTAAACACCTGCTCCTTTAATCTGGTCTCCCAGGAAAAAAAACCAAAACAAACCAGCATTTAAGTGATTATGCTGTCTGATTCATTTTAAGCCTATTGCCTATTTTCAACCAAATTTGACCAAAAAAAATTCCAAGATAGAAAGTTCCTAAAAATTCCATGACAATTATAGCAATGTAAAGTGAAAAGACCTGCCAACACCCGCAGAGACAGAAAGGTAGGAAGAGTTTCCATTTTGCATGTGTATATTTATTGCCCAGTCAGGCTAGCTGTAGCTCCAGGATGTGGTCTCTCTTATCCCAGTTTGAAATGCCAGAAAGTAGAAAACAACACCAGTGGTGCAGAGGGCATTGTGGGATGATTTAGCATCAATTGTGCTTGAGCTGTTTTCACCAATAAGAGGACCTGGGTTTGTTGCAGGAAATGAGTATTTGTAGGAAACCAGCCTTCAATCACTTCAATTGCTCATAAAAAACGTGTAATATATTGTAAATCAGGTTTGAACATGAATTTCTGTTAAATTAATATAGCCCCTGAATTCAAGTTGTAGCCACACTCAGCTACATCCACACTTCCTCATTTTTTTTTTTTTTGCAACTCTAATAAGTAAAAATATATTAAGACACATGTTATTGGATTATAGGGATCACTATTACTTTCAATTTCTGGACTTCACTGTTGTACAGATTTCTATTATCAAAATCCATTCTCATCTCCAGCAAGCTCAATTGAAAATGTAAGCTTAATAGTTTCGTCCATGCATTGTAGAAATGAAAAGAAAAACTTCTGAAGCACTGCAAAAAATACTTACAGTATCAAAAAAATAGACAGATTTGAACTTTGAGGAAAATCCTATTTTCCAAGTGCACTTTAATAATTAATAAGTGAAATAAATTATAACCTGATATGTACACGATCAGGTTAGTTCATTCTTCCTTCAAGTGTCCTTTCTTCCCTCTACAATCTCCCAGGATGGTTGGTGTGATAAAAAAATCCTTCCCTGCTTTGATGGGAGACTTTCTGTTAGCTTCAACGTGCTTAAGGTCAGACATCATTGTACAATGATACAGAAAAATGCTTTAGTAAGTGCTTAACAAACAGACTGACACATCCATGAGTGATGAGGACAAGCTTATAAAGACTGTTACACCCCAGCTTAAACCACAACTCAAGTTAACTAAAATTGCTAAAAAAATGTGCTGGAAAAACTGTGCAATTATTTTAAGAGTCATTTAAATTCTTAAATAGAATTTGTATAAATATTTATTCCATGTTATTTACCTGTTCTTCAGAAATATGAGACAGAATATGGCAGGAAAATAAGACATGAAAGAACAACAATGCAACTGATACTTGTTGACACAAGAGCATGTGAAATTGGGAGACTTTACAATAGGAAATATGTACACACAGCATCATCTTACAGATTAAAATGGGAGAAAAAAACCCACATAAAAAGTCAATAGCATTGACCAAGAAGAGAGCACATGAAAGTCTGGATATATGTGTACAAGCCTACACTCATAGATCGTCATGCATCTCTGAGTATGAGTGTGTATATAAACACAGTCTGGAGGGTGTGATTCCTATATTTAAATTCCAAATATATAAATTCCAAGAGGAAGTCACGCTTGACCAACTTCCACAATGAAATGACTGGCCTAGTAGATGAGGAGAGAGCAGTAGATACTGTCTACCCACACTTCAGAAAGGCCTTTGACACTGTGTCCCATAAGATCCTCACAGAGAAGCTGTTCATATACAGACTGGATAAGAAGACAGTGAAGTAGTTTGAAAACTGGCTGAACAGCTAGACCCAGACGTTGGTGATCAGTGGCACAAAATCTAGTGGGAGGCCAGTAACTAGCTGTGTACCCTGGGGGTCAATACTGGGTCCACTCCTGTTTAACATCTTCATTAATGGTCTGAACGATGAGGCAGACTGTACACTCAGCAAGTTTACTGATGACACAAAACTGGGAGGAATGGCTGATACACCAGAGGGTCATACTGACAGAAGGTCCTCAACAGGCTGGAGAAATGGGCTCCATGGAACCTCATGAAGTTCAACAAGGGCAACTACAAAGTCCTGCACCTGGGGAGGAAAAACCCCATGCACCAATATATGATGTGGGCCACCCAGCTGGAAATCAGCTTTGCAGAAAAGGACCTGCTGGTCCCAGTGGACACCAAGGGAACATGAGCATGAGCTAGCAATGTGCCCTTGCTGCAAAGAAGGCTAATGGTATCCTGGGCTGCATTAGGCAAAGTATTGCCAGCAGGTCGAGGGAGGTGATCCTTTCCCTCTACTCAGCTCTGGTGAGGCCACACCTAGAGCACTGTGTCCAGTTCTGGGCTCTTCAGTGCCAAGAGAGGCAGGGACATTTTGAAGTCCAACAAAGGGCCAAAGATGATTATAGGACTGGAGCACCTCTTCTATGCGGAAAGGCTGAGAAAGATGGGATTGTTTAGCCCAGAGAAGGCTCAGGGTGGGCCTCATTAATGTATATAAATACCAAAAGGGAAGGAGCAAAGACCACTGAATCAGGCTGTTTTCAGTGGTGCAGAGTGATGGGACAAGAGGCAATGGGCACAAACTGAAACACAGAAGGTTCTGTCTGAACATCAGAAAACTCTTTTTTAGTGTGAGGGTGACTGAACACTGGAAAAGGTTGCCCAAAGAGATTGTCGAGTCTCCCACCTTGGAGATACTTAAAAGCCATCTGGACACAGTCGGGCAACTGGCTCTAGGGTGCCCTGCTTGAACAGTGGAGTTGGACAAGATGATCTGCAGAGATCCCTTCCAACCTCCACCATTCTGTGATTCTGCCCTATAGACTACAAATTACTTATTTTGCAACCCTCTTTGTGAAATTCAGAAGTGGACTAAGTGGTAAAGGTGATTAACTAGAAATGTTAAAAAAAATAAAGTTGCCTTTAGAGGGCAGCTGGAAAAGAAATTTTTGGAAAGAAGAAGGAAAAATCCTTATTGAATTACAACACAGCTGCCATTAAAGATATTAACATCATACTCTTTCACCTACCCTGTTGGTCTGTTACTGTACATCACTCTAAAATACAAGAGGAAAAAAAATCAAAAGAGGAATAATCCATGTGTGATAAAACCAAGAGCAAATCACAAAAAGGTTAAAATTAGTTAGTAATCACTGAAGAGATCCAGCAGTTAGTCAGAAGAAAGAAAATGGCTATGGTTCCCTGAGTGACAGCTATTTACTCCACCTTACAAATGAGCCATATGTAATACGTATCATTTTTCCTTCTAGAAATACGCTGCCAACCATCTTTTCCTAATACCACTTTAACAGGCCACAGCTAGTAATATTTTGTCTCCAGTCCAGTCCGCAAAATGCCTTTATTAAAGTCTTTCATTAATGTAAGTACCAAGGTTGACAGTATGACAGGATTTAGTTTTTAAAGTGGCAGGGATAAGTTATTTTTCTTCCTAAAATGTCATTCATTTGGCTATTGCTTTATATTACACTGTACACTTGCTAACAACTGACTTTGCATAATAGGAAACCAAAGGAAGGATTTGGAATGAAACAGGAAAGTGATTAGATGGAGAAGTACAGTATTCAGATAACAAACAGATCACATCCAAAGCAGTATGAATCCATTCACAGCTATCAAATAAATATCTTAATTGATTTAAAGGAAGCTCTACGGTCATGCTTTGTCCACTGACTTCTATATTCTGCAGATCTCATCTTCTTGCTGGTAATATATTAACACAGCACACTGCTAAGTAATGCTGGATAAGTCTGTTGCATTTGTTGTCCTACTTAAAAGTAACTTTTACTCTAAGTAGATTTGTAGGAAGAAGTTTTGCAAATGAAAGATACTGAGCAAACAGAAATCAGAAGGGAATCTCTGGCTGCTGCTGTTGATGGCACTCACCATTTATAGCATGTTCAGCAAGACTGGGTACAGAATTACACCCTACGTATGACTCTTAAAACGTAAGCCCGCGGGTTTATTTGGGTCGAGGAAACTGGAACAGGCCTGGAGTTTTGGGGAGATTCTTTGGGTTTTGGGTTTGTTTTTTTTTTTTTTTTTTGCAAAGATGGCTAGAATTTACCATCTAAGAAAAGAAAACAAAACACACTACGGAAGGTTGTCTAACGTCAGGCATCGTTAGACGAAATAGCTGTTGCATCTAGAAATAATCCAAACATTTTCCTTAAACTTGAGTCTAAAATTCAATTAGTAGTGTCAATTCAAAATTAGTTGCCAGGATTTTATTTAATCTTAGTTACTCTAAATTGGTAATTTACTGGCAGGGACACTTTTTTACCCTCTACCTTCATCTGCAACACAGTTTATAATATCAACTTCTGAGATCAAAGGTGACGCAAACAATGTGACAGTTAAACTGTAGTATACTTTGTTGAACAGCTTCAGAGCACAAAAATCTCTTCCATTTGGTGCTCTCTTTGAGGTCATTAGCATGATTTATTAGGAAGCAGGAAATTAGGTACTAAAAATTTCTGTATTGAGCAGAAAATTTAATTCCATCATTGCCACAGAACTACTTTATCTCTTGAACAAACTTGTAACCATAATAACGTGTGGGTTTTGACTGTGATAGAGTTAATTTTCTTCACAGTAGCCGGTATGGGGCTATGTTTTGGATTTGTGTTGGAAACACTGTTGATAACACAGGGACACAGACAGGGCAGCTGACCCCAGCTGACCCAGGGGTATCCCACACCATATGACGTGATGCTCAGCATATAAAGCCGTTGGAAAGAGGAAGGAAGGGGGGGACGTTGGGAGTGATGGCATTTGTCTCCCCAAGTCACCGTTACATGTGATGGAGCCCTACTGTCCTGGGGATGGCTGAACACCTGCCTGCCCATGGGAAGTAGGGGATGAATTCCCTGTTTTGCTTTGCTTGCCTGCACGGCTTTTGCTTTCCCTCTTAAACAGTCTTTATCTCAACCCACAAGTTTTCTCACTGTTACTTTTTCCGATTCTCTCCTCTATCCCACCAGCGGTGAGTGAGCAAGTGGGTGTGTGGGGCTTAGTTGCTGGCTGGGGTTAAACCATGACAAATAACTAGATTAGAAAGTATTCCTCAAATGTTTTAAATTTTTTTTATTCTTATTAATGACACCAAACACTGAAAAATAATGGCAAATTCTTATTATCTTCTAGTTTCCCAAAGCATCTGCTGCTCAAGTGTGATTCTTCTGAAAGATCTTAAGTAAACAGAAGTATTTTAACAAGGCCTTCCATTAAAATTCTGTTAGCTTAAAGAGAACAAATGCTTTCTGTTGGAATTGTTTATGTGACTATCAATATTTTTAAAAAAAGGGAAGTTTGAAGAGAGGCCTTTCAGAAAAAGAGATAAATTTGAAGTGCTGTTTTCACTTAATGGTTTGTTAGGACATCAAATACATATCCCTTAATGAAAATTAATATGCTGTAGTTTAATAATTCATGTACTTGCATCGAAAGCCCTTTAATTTAATGGAGTGCTGTTCATTTCATTACATTCATTGCTGAGGTAGGTTGGTATTTTTCCATGAAGGTCAGAAGTGTGCCATTCCTTCATGCAAGCCATGAATTTGATCAGATGTTAAACTCTGACATCTCCAATGGTCTGTTCAGGTCTAACAGAGCTGGGTATTACACATTTTCAAGAAAACTAGAACAACAGGAAACCTCTAGGTGTCTGTTCTTTCACGATCAGAAGCATGTATTTATCAAAATTTGTATTCCTTCCTCAGTACTTCTGGTGGAAATTAATTCCTCTTCTCTAGGGACTAGAAACTTTTCTTCTAATCTTCCACCAAAATTTATATCCATTAGTTATTACACCAGTATTTTCTTTTTGCTTAAATCATTACACTCACTCTGGATTTAAAGAAAACACTGTGCTAGGCTGAAAAAATTATGCTCAGATTTATGTATTTCTGCCTAATCCTACTGTGCTAGTACCATAACTTGGTTGTTCTTTAATCCCAATCTTTTTTCTTGATTAGGAAGAGCTTTATTTATTAAGACTGTCTGTATTGCTTAAGTGCTATTCATCAATAACACCTTCCCCATCCCACCCCGGCCCCGTGCACCCCACTTTCTGTACATCTTTCTACCACTCTTTGTTTGCTGCTTGTTTATGGATCCTCATCTGTGGGTGAGTCTTCTACCACACAGAATGATAGACACGGGTCTGCATACTTTAGCTGAGTGCTCTCTTTATATGACATCAGATCTTGATGCAAGAAACTAGCACTCCTTGTACCCGAGTAATTCTGTCTACTCTGAAAAATGTCCTCACCCTGCAATGCTTCCCAGAAGCCAATCATTCCAACATCTCCCTGATGGCACCACTTTTTCAGCTGTCACTGAAACATTCTTGCCTTCTGGACAAGTCAGAATTCTTGCTGATGACCACCTCCTCTTTTCTGAGCATACTCTTTGGCACAGCCTGATTATTACAGCTGCTGTTGTGATGATTTGAAAACAATTAAATGGATATGAAGAAATAATTTTTTTAAATCCACTGGATTTTTCCTGTAGACCTCAGACCCGCTTTTAGTTCCATAGTGAGAAATACATTCTCTTGCTTCTGTGCTATTTTTAGTAACTGACATGAAGATTCAGACCTTTACCAACTGAGAAGCTGGTAAGGAGTCACACAGATGTCTCTCTTGGTGTTGGAAAAGCTTTTAGGTATACCCCCTTCATTCTGCACATCATTCTGTCCTCTGTCAGTGCACACCATTATATTCCAGACCTGGACACCCATCCTACCCAGGTCCTTTCCCTCTTCCATTTCTCTTCAGACTCTCTCTCCCCACGCCTTCATTTTCTGCCTAACTTGCCAGTAGAACAAATGCACTTCTTAAGTCAGCTTTTATTTCTTGTTCTTCTGTTGTCTTTCACATGTCCTTCTCTAATAAACAATCCTTCTCTCTAGGTTCTTTTCAAAGGTCAGTGGACCCAATCACCTCTCTTTATGCTTCTATCACCTTCTTTTCAAACTTTTGCCTGAAGTTTGGCATTTTTTCCAGCTGCATCTCTAGTACTTAACACTTCTCTTCTGCAAAGCATATAATTTATCATAAATAGCGTCAATCAGATAGCCACTCAAAAATAATAAGCTTCCAGCAGCTTTTCTATCATTTATTTCCAGTTTCCTCCCCTCTTCAGGTTTTTTTCTATTGCTGCATTGACAGACAAGCTGTGTTTTATCTTTGCCTTAAATTCACAGCTCAGAGGAGGGGAAAAAAAAAGAAACCAAACCAAAACCCAAACCCACCACCTCATCATAGGTCTTAAAGATTTCTATCCCATTTGCTAGCATGCACTACTTTTTCTCTTCAGCTTTTGTTAAGGTCAGTCCTGCCATCTAATTGTTATTTGGCAGCTAACTGTTCATCAGCCCAGATCAAAGGCAGGGAGTATATATACACTACCTGATACAAAATATCTAAATAAACACCCTCTCCTTCCAAAAGGACAAAACAGCCAATAAAGAAACAAATTACCATACTGGCAAAAAGCAAGGTTTTGTTTTTTCTTCATTCATTGGTTTCCTCCAAAGTCTCCTGTGTACCTCTCTGTTTCTTCTGGCCTTCACTGAGCATAAAATGTCCTGCCAAGTTTTACCAGGCTACTCATGGCTTCCAGATCATTATGTCAACAATTAAAATATTCATTCTTATGAAGGACAATTGCTTTAAACTAAAAAATAGAATCATGGATTTGTCATATGCCCATCAATAAAATCCATAGCAAATCCTCTCAGCCTATATTAAAACACTGCCACTTTGCAGATGTCCTTCTCTCCTAATGTCTGGAAGAAGAGCTGGAACTTGCAGACCATTTCCACAATTACCTTCCTGCACTTTGGTCTCTGCATTAGAGAAGTATTAAACTTCAAAAAGTACCATCATGCCATTCATTACCACAGCTAAAGCGTGTCTGGAAACCTTCATCAAATAGATGCATAGAACCACCACTCTTAAGTTAGTCTTAGAAAACGTTTCCATACCTTTGTGGTGAATAACCTATCACCATAATTAAAAGATAATCCTGCATCCCACTGTTTTGTACTTCATTTGACTTGATGTGGACAAATAAACCGGAAAAGTAACATATGGAGAGAGACTGAAAATTGAATATCATATCCCTGTGCTATATCAGCAAGAGCTAAACAAAACACATCAACAACAGTCAACAGTTGTAGCCTGGGCCATCTGGTCACAAAGGCCCATATTACCAAGACTGTATTAAAATATTTTCATCTTACTAGTTTCCCCCAGGAATGAAGGATAATATGCAAAAGCTTAATTTCTGCTAAAAGGTGAGATTCTTCTTCCTACAGGCACAGCACATCTATGATAGTTATTTAATTAAGAGATACCCTAATGAAGGGTGTGCAATGGCAAGGCAATAATCTCATTCCTAAGTGGGTATGCTGGAAAGCCAGTAACAGCACAGAGAAGAGCCTCTACACATGTATTTCCTTGTTAGGCTAAATACTAATTTGAATATTTGATATTAATTAAAAAAATTTTTTTTTCCACTTGTACAGTGCAGTATCTTCTTTCTGACTTATATTACCAAACCTTAATGAATAAAGTCCTCTAAAAAAAATAATTTTTTTTGCTATTGTTTCCTAATTGTGAAATAAAATGTAATTAACTGTTCTCCCCCTGCTCCCAACTAAGTGCTAATAAGCAGCTCAATTGTTGGTGGCAGCTGCAATCACTTCCAAACCACCTTGTGCATTTCCAGGCAACATAGCATGGGTGGGAAAGCAAGAGGCAGTCAGGACCAATTACACTGGTAATTTGCTGAAGCAGGTGAAAGAAAGGGAAAATAACATACCTAGGGTGCAGCTGAACCCCTAACTGTTATGCGGACCTCCAAACCAGAGCACATGATGGTATCAAACAGAATTAGTCATATCCAAATTTATCACTACCCTGTATTTCATTCAGTCAGGAAAGCTTCATATGCCTGACGAGCAGAAAATGTAACATTGCAGTAACAAAGATGAAAACTAACGTTGGGATTATTTTTCACCCAGGAAGATGTATGGTTATTCACACACACTATTGGAATTCTTTGTGCCTAATTGATTTTGTTGCTATGTCTGAATAAAAAAATAAAACAGAACTTCCCCACTGTGCAATCTCACAGAGATTTGATGAGGAATGCCTGTTACAGAGGAGCTCAGAAGGACACTGCTCATGGTGTTTGGCAGCAAGGTGTGAGAGCCCTTGTGAACCCCTGTGCTATGAGACAAACTCTCCTGGTCCCATCACAGCAGACCTACACGAGTCCTCAGCCCTGACTGTTGGCAGTTACATGACAAAAGCTTGATCCAGAATCTGTATCAAATGGATTTCCTTTCTTCCTTCTCATTTTAAAAATTCTAACATGCAAATTATCCTTTCTCTGTATGTTTTTTCTCTTCCCCAAAATATTATAGAAACCACAGCTACTGAATACATCTGCAATGCCCCTTCACAGTGATTACAACAGACCAGGTACAGCAAAGTTTAAGTTCAAGAGAAAGTCATATGCATCAGAAGCTGCAATTCATCAGTCCATGTAGTGCCCTGTTGAGGCTTCTGAAGATAAGCCCTAAAATATTGTGCAAGAGCAAATAAACGTGCTTCTTATGCCTCACAGAATTCGGCAACTAAATGATTTTTTGCAAATTCATGAAGCTCTGTACAGTTCACAATAAATATCTAGAGTTAAATGAGACAGACGATCAACTTTTTCTATAGACAGTGCAGTATCTGAAACCAGTACATGAATTTGGTGTCTAAGGATCTCTAGATTAGCACAGACTATCCTATTTCTGAACTTTTCATGGCCTGTCTTATGAGGATTGTGACATGTCAAAAAGACCTAAAAGAATTGCTATTATTGTCAGCATTGACTCCTATTGAATTTTTTAGTTAGGGAACAATGGACTCTCTTCCCTACCATCAACATGTCTGAGGCTCCAAAGCTTTTTGTTTATGCTTTATTAAGCATTCAGTTGCAAATTACTGCAGTTGATCTAGAATACTTCATTCCTTTATTTTAAATATCTCAAATTTTTGTCTCACTTGACACATATACACTCTATGTTACTACTTCCAATAGCCAAAATACTCATGTCTAGGTACCTAAATTAGAAATATACTGAAAAAAAATTGTATTTAAAGACTTTTAAAACTGATGAGAGTATTTCAAGGTGCAGTTCCTATAATTTAAACATTAGTTGAGGATAGGTATCTTAGGGCCTTTGGAAAACAGACTGCCAGATGCTTTTAGCCCTCTGTGTTTGTACATCATCTAATGCACTTGTGATCCCTGACTAGCATTTCAGGAACAATAACAAATCAAGATGATAACATGCTAGGAAAATATTTAAGTACAAATAGGACCCGATCCATCTCATTCTGCTTAAGGAGCCTCAGTTACCAGGACTAGCATTCTAAACTCCCAATAAAATACCTAATCAAGGCACTTCTATAGAGCAACTCAGACTACCTCAGATCTAAAAATTCAGTGTTCAGGAGCAGTAGGGGTGGAAGGGAGAGGGAGAAATAAAATCCATAACATAAAAAAAGGAAGACTATAGATCTGTGTATAAGTAACCCTTTTAATTCTCTCACTGCTTTACAACTGCACAACAGAAGCCACAAAATTAACTATTCATCACTAACATATTAACCAACAATATTTACTTTAGTTATTGATCATTAATTCTCAAACACTGAAATGTGAAGGAGAAAGTTCAGAAATGGCTTTCCAAAGTTCAGGACACATTGAGAAATACTTCAGAAAGATAGAAAAACTTACGGAAATTTATGAGATCAGTATAAATTATTGATGGGGAAGGGGTAGAAAATTAAATCTTCATAGATTATTCTTTCTTTTTACTGGTAGGAAAACAACCTTTCCTAATTATTGAAGTAGCTGATTAGGTGCCAGCTGGCTAAATTACACATCGATTGCAGAGTAAAATTCTGCCCTTGAGCTGTGCATTTAGCTCCAGAGATCATATCAGTGGAAATTAGGAATAGAGTCCACAGTTGTATAGGCCATCATGTTATTAACACACCTACTAAAGTCAGAGCAACGCATAGCAGCTCCTGTTTCAAAACTGCCAACATGCAAAATATATTCATTCAATTACAACTTCTGATGCCTAAATATGCCCATTTGAACAATTATCTGTCTTTTAATAATTTTCTATATACATAAGCTGTATATCTGAAGTTCTGGAAAAGCGTCTGTTGGAATTGTCATCTATCTTGTTGGCTACAAACACAAGAAAGACTTTCCACTTCTTTGTCAGACCTTTGCAAACAACAGAAAATAAAACTGAAAACACCTGCAAAGACTTATTTTGTCTTTGGACACTCAAAATTAACTAAGGAATGAACAAAACGGCTCTACATGTAATGCCTAGGTCTTGAGAATAGAAACAGGATAACCCATGCTATGCAGTAGGATATTCCTCATAACATTCCTGGCCTAGATTTCAGCCCCAGTCTAACATACAGATACACAGGTAAGCACCAACCTCTACTAAAGATAGCAGCTGCATAAAAATGTACATCTCCGATTAATGCTTTTTACCTGAATGTGTGCTGTTGAAGTCTGCTATGAATACAAAGCCATTTTCATCTGTCTGCACAATACAGACAGTAAAACAATCTCTGTTCAGTTTTATATTTCCTAATTTTGCCTGGGATATTACAACCAACATGATAGGCATTACAAAATTAAGATAAATAGATCAATTACTTGATACCAAAATTTCAACAAGTTCTTTGTTGACTTACCTTGCCAACAGATCTGGGGAACGGTGGTCTTTGATTTTCAGGAATTAATATTGGAGTTGCCAAAATAGCCCTTTTTTGTCTTGGAATTCCAAGGTTGCCTTCTATCTTAAAGATTTCCTTTAAAAAAAAAAAAAAGAAAGAAAAAGACAGATTACAAAATAATATTCAGTTCTTTTTTTCCATTCCCTGCATCTTTAGGCAAAATTAACATGAACTGCCAGATTCTAGGTTTTGTATTATATGTTTTCCAGCAATCAGTAATAACCTATCAAACTATTTATTTAAATCTGTCAGGTTACTCCACTTATTACAGTGACCATGGACAGACAATATTAATTTTGTATTACTGTAGACTAATTTAAACCTAAGCAAGCGTGTCTACCACCCTAACCTGATGACAGCTTAAATGATAAATCTTAAACAAGGTCTGGCTTGCCTCAAATACTCGCATGAGACCTGTAAAAAACCACACTTTAAATGTCTTGCATAATTTTCACATCTCAAGTCGCATCTATACCTGGTTATTTCTCAGCCCAGGCTTTTGTAAAAAATCAAACATAACTTACAGGTAAATTTGCTGAGACTCCCCCGAGCTAACAAAATCTCAATAAACACCAAAACCTTGTAAATTAAAATTAAAAATAGACACCAAAACCCAGATGTAACCTAGAATATCAGCTAGCAGGTTTTTTTCTTGTGTTGGGTGTTTTGTGGTGTTGGTTTTTTTTTTTTCTTAGAGAAAACTTCATGCTACTATAACAGAAAGAACAGAAGTAGAAGTGGTTTATACACAAGTCCTCCTTTTCCTGCTGCATTTTCTGGAGTATTTAGTTCTAGCTGAGCATCAGGCAATTCAGCACTTATGAGCTATGGCAAACTCTTCACAGTGGCCTCTGGGCCCTAGAAAACTCTGTCTGTCACACCTTTGCCTTCCCTCCCCTTCTGCTCTCTGATCCTCAGCGCTCTCTGCTGTTTGAGCTGCAGTTTCCCAGAGACCACTCCCTTCCTTTTGCTTCCTCCTACACAGTCTTTGCAACTCTCTTCTCCAAGCATAGTTACTATTGAGGTCAAAACCAGCCTCTCCCCATGTCCCAAAGCTCTCTCCTTGATCCAGGCCTCTTTTTGGAAAACAAAACAAAACGAACAAAAACCAAACCAAAAAAACACGACCAAAAAAACCAACCCACGCACAAATTTGTACTGTGTTTGGAATTGTGAAGCTGAAAAAGATTTTTATCACTACTATTCATTCAGGTTGTCGTGAGAGTTTGTAGAAAAGAAATCATAGATTGAATTAAATGTCTAATTCCAATAAGGTAGTTGCATCCTAGAGATAACGCTTTTGTTTGCTCTCTTAATGCAGAAACACCAGAAACCTAAGTTTCTCAGTCAGTTCTGGAATCTGTGTTGTTGTTTTAATAGCTGCTACTTTAATACAGGAGACCTTCATCGCTAAGCTGTATTTTTATAAAACTGCAAAGCTGAATGAGTTTTCTTGGTGGCATAACCTGGACATCCACCAGTGAAGAAATCCACAGGCTGCTCCTGCCACCATCTGTACATTTACCTCCCCATCTAACAAGTCTATCATCAGCAAAACACTGCTCTACCTCTACTAACTCTAGTATCACTTTTCAAATTTGACAACAAACAGCAGCAAGGGAAACTCAAGTCTTTAACAGTCAGCTTTAGACATGATAAAGTCAAAGAACAGTGGAAACCATGCAGAGAATGCCTTCTCACAATTTTGCCAATTTTCATAACGTTTTGGGGCTCACCCTGATACAGAGTTCCCATCTCTCCCAAAGGTTTTGCCACTTCTCTCTAATTTTTCAGTCTGCAGGCCACTTGGGTCCCTATTTTTGTCTTTCAATTCCTCTCCCAAAAGAATTTTCCCTAATAAAAATCCATGAGAAAGTTCAAGATAAAAACATTTGAAGTGTCAAATGAAAAGGAAAGAACCAAATTCTGTCCAAAGGCAAATGCACAGAGCGATAAGCTTCCAAAATCACTTACACTGTAAAACACAGCAGACAGTTTGGGTGGCGTGTGTCTGTGACATTTCTAAGGAGAGTAAAAGTGACTACCGGTGTGTCTGAAAGGAAATATAAGTTCTTTAGCTCAGTAGAAGCAGTGCTCAACTGACCACAACTTTCATTCATGCTAAATCCTACCTTCAAGGTTACCCTTCAGCTCATGAAAATGTAAGGAAGACCTCCCAGACATATGCTCTTTGGAAATGAGCAAGACATTTATTCAGATTTACATCTCCTTGTATCATAAAATCATAGAATGGTTTGGGTTGGAAAGGCCCTTTAAGGGTCATTTAGTCCAACCCCCCCTGCAATAAGCAGGGACATCTTTAACTCAATCAGTTTGCTCAGAACCCCTTGAATGTTTCATGTTTCTTTCCATGCTAGTTTGAGGAGTAAAGGGATTTTCAGATTCTTCATTATCTAGAATTCTCCCAATTTTGGTAGTCATAACCATAACCCATAACCGATTAATTCATCACTTTCTCATGACAAGCTATCCTTACGCTTTCCCAGGATGTCCACAAATGGAAGAAAAAGCAGCCAATACCAAGAAGCAAGTTCTAAAAGGAAAGTAGAAGGGCAGTAAGACTTAAGGCCTTCAAGTCGAGATTTCTGAGGAGGACTTTGGAACAAAAAAGGAAGAATAATACTATTTGTTTGTTTGTTTTTAAACATAATTGGTCTGTTACACTGAGAAGAAAGCTTCAGCAGATTGGGCACAGAAATGTAAGCACTTCTCTGAGTATGTTTCACACTGTTTATTCTTCAAGTCTCGCTGCTGGTTTTTAAATACAGATTTCTTCATGATTATTTCTCTCTCTCTCATCATCCCCCGGAGACTAACAGCATTATGACTGATTAAACGAGTAGCCAAAATTATCTCTATGGAATGCAGGTAAACTGAAAGGAAGAAAAGGTCAAGAGTACTTCACCAACACGTTTAATAATTCAGTGCTGTTTGTGGTTATCATAATGATTTCCCCATTTGTAAAGAACAGGGAAAAAGAAAAAAACATTTAGCTTAATGCCAGGCAGCTGCAACTGATGGTTTGGTCCTCAACCAATAGATAAGACAGAAGCTAAAGAACCTGAAATTACGTGTGCACTTAACACCTGATTCAACAGTCAAAACACTGAAAAGATTCCCATTCACAGGTGGATACATTGCATATATAATACTTTTTACTGAATTCACCTATTTAATTTCTTGAAGAAGCAACTCGCAAGCGATATGAAATTACTCCAGACAGAGTCGGTAATTTTGCCTCAAATTTTCTTACAGTATCAGGCTAGCATTATAACAGGAGTCTTCTTTTGCCCCTTGACACAAGTGAAACCCAAACAGCAGTTTTTCCTCATCCGTGCTGGAACCAGCTGATCAAAGATCATGGTACCTACCACATTTCTGTAGCAACCACAACAGGACAAATATTATTGTGCCAGGAGTCTGGAGATGTCAGTCTGGAGAGCCTAGAATGTCCCAGATGGGTGGTGTTCAACCAGCACCCAGAGAGCCAATGGCTTTGATTACCATCTGCTCCTCCCATACCTGCTGCTTTGTACAACAAACAGAAACCTAAGGGGTATGTCCAGAAAATCCATCCATGAGCAAAATTTAAATAAATTAATAAATGCCTCTCTAAGAAAAGTGCACCAAAAATACAAATTATGGTTTTCTGATAGAAATTTTTTTTTTAAAACCAAAATGGTATGAGAGAAATCCTACCAGGTTCTGTATTTTTGCTATCTAACTGCAGTATCACATCTGTAATTGCTATCTTTCAGCTGCTATTTTCATGGACAGGGGATTATCTGATCGGAACCCAACTATCATTTCACTGCCCACCATTTTATAACCAGCTTTTACACCCTATTTTTCACTTCATTGAATTCCCTTTCTAGACGTGGAATTGGTACAACAGTTCAGTTCCCAAAATGCTGATTCAGTGGCAACAAAGCCTGATTCCCTATTCACACTAAGCAAGGAACAAACAGTCTCCTCACTTTTCCAGCATTTAGGTTAGGCTTTTATTGAAAGATGCCAGTCTGCCCAAACTATGATGCTATGCAAGTTGCAATTTCCCTAGATCCCCTGAGAACACTTTCCTGCTCTGTTTTGTTTTTCCTTCTTTTTACCCAGGGTTCTTGGGAGCATTGCAGTGCTTGAATATTTGAATGAATGGCCTAGTCACTATCCAGTAGCAGGCACCATTACTCTTGGCAAAGAAAATTTCATTAGAACTTGTCATGGGAATAAGGTGGCTGAATGCTGATATCGATTTGTCACAATAAGGGTTGGAAACATCACTGGAGTGGCAATTTGTAATCCACTATGGTGACCAGAAAAGTGGTTGAGTTTCTGGCCATTTAGTTGTTTTTATATACTAAACTTGATGGAATAAAATGGGGTCAAGTCCCAAATTAAAAAAAAAAATAAACAAAATTAATTGGATGTTTGTTGCAAGCAAAATTCCTCTGAAATAGTAAATGGGGTGTGGTATTCAGTGGTGTATCAGTCTTCCTATAAAATAGCATCACTACATAAGACTGAAAAACTAGAATTGCATGCAGATCAACTTAAAAAGAATATTTTTTTATAAAATTCTCAGCTGAAATTTCACAATTTTGCTGTTATTTCTATCATCAAAATATTGTTATTATCAGGATTAACAGTTAACGATTTCTAAAACATGTCAAAAGAGAAAAATATTTTCTCATGTTGTTAATAATATGAAAACCTAAGAAATGTGCTGGAACTTTACTTGTAAGTTAAAGAACAATAGTTTAAACAAACAATTAACTCAATGAAACAGGTTAAGAATTGTAAAGGTCAATGGCATATACACAAACATCTGCTCAAAAGTAGTCTGTCCTCAATGCTTGTTAATGTCACCGCAAAAAAAAAAATAAAAAAAAAAATCACATTATATATTTCAGAAGAACAAATCCACCTAAAATCTAGCGTGCTAAGGGGAATCAGGTATGTCAGAGCACAAAAGCTTCCCGGCTTGTGAAGCATGGTCAGATATAACATCTGGGTAATGGAAATTGCTGGTGGAACTTGACTTAATTACACTGGGCATTTCTACCATTGTAATTGTCACATAAAGAGAGAGGCAGATCCAGATATACCCATTAACTTCACAGGCACTTGGTAATCCCAGACTGTAGCTTTGCTGTTGTGCAATTCAGCTAGTTATACTATATTTATTTTTATAGGATGGAGGCTCCTTTTAGCTTTAGAGGAGTCAAGAACATATTAGGAAAAATTTTATTCTTGTTCAAATCATTCAGTCATGTGTAAATGAGAACTATTTTAATGCTAATTTATTCTAAAGTATTTTTGTAATGCATATGTGACAAAATGTCAACTATCGTGGAGACAAATCTGAACTTTTGCTTTGTGAAATGATCCATTCCATTATTGCCCTGAACCTATGCAGTATCTTTTGTGATGAAAAAGTCCTGTTTCTATTCAAGTATAAGTTTCATTTACCCTCACACCTGCCTTACTCTGTGTCAGGGAAAAGTTTTTCTACGACGATAATGGACTGAAAGCCATTAACTTTCCTCTTGTAAACATTAACCATGGGCATTACCTGTTTTGAAAATAATACAGAAAGACAACCAAGTGCCTTTTCTTTTTTTAAGTTAACATTTCAGACTTTTCGTGTCATCATTTAGTGAGTGTTATTTTCATTTTGAACCATATGCGAATCACCCCTTCTTTCAGGAAATCTGGTATTGGTTCCACACTGCTCATTAAATATAATGAGGTATCCCTTATACACAAACAACCAAGCATGCTCTGACTGACTGCATCTGTCAAACAGCATTGCAAATATGGGCTTAAGGAAAAAGACAGCGGCTGACCTTATGCCTCTGTCTTCACCAGGATACACTGACAACACATCACTTATCACCATTAAAAATATCCTTCTCCCATCTCTACTGTGCTTACACTGGTTGCAAAGCAAACAAAACCAGACTGCTTTTACAGCATCCCAGAAAAAAAATCAAAATTGTTAAACATGTCCCCAAAACTTCTGCACCTTAAGTAAATGTAATGTAAATAAGGAAAGCACTTGCTGATGCAACTGCCAAGGCGTACAAGCCTTAAGAAAAATGTCCTGTAATCAAAATTTACCTTGAAAACAGTTTTTTGTGGGCTTTGTATGAAAGCATCTCCCATTAGATTAGATACCAAACTGCTATTGAAAATAATACTAGACACATAGTAGAGTTCTGAAGCAATTAAAACCTTTCACAGACCTGCTCCTTTTGAGACAACCAAAGCCACATCGAAAATTCATTGCACACAGCGTGGACACAAAGCCTTAACTTCTTGCTCTTAATATTCCTACTAAGTCCACTCAGTGGACTCTTTTCTTCACTTATATTGGAGAAACTCAATATGTGAGAGCTTCCCTTTAACCTCCAGCAAGCTACACACGTGTTGAAAACACCCTGAGTTGCAAAGTGAGAAGGAGAAAAAACACATGGAAAACATATCTCACATCTAGGGCATGATAAATGAATCAAAGATAAACCCTTTTGGTGGGGCAGTAACCTATATAAAGCTACAAAATCTGTGGCTCAATAGCAGACAATTGACAACTTCAAACGTGGAATAACACAAGCAGCCACAAACAAGCTGTTCCATGTTTCACTTCAGGGATATAAGGACAATTTCTAATAAAGAAAATTGATTTCTTATGTAAAGTAAATCTTATTCATAGTAGAAGTTGTCCTACCTTGGAAAACCAGCTTTCTATGTCTTGCTGCAGGTCAGTCAGCTATAAGTATATGGAAGAAAACTAACGTATCTTATAACCATGCTCTGGATTGCTCAAGTGCTATGGAGTTCATTACATTACAACATGCTGCACAAAAGCAATTTCATGATACCCTAAAGCAATAATACTGTATGCTAAAGTAATGTATATTGTTTAATAGACCAACTGACTGCAGTCCCAGTCCCGTGTCTGAATGGATGTGTAGAACACACATCTTCCTACCCACTACAAGGCTCCAAGACGTGATTACAATTAAAACCTCCTTAGTCCCATTCCCCCCAATCTTTTTTTAAAGCTCTGTGGTCACATATTCCTTGTTATCCCTCAATTTCTTCATCATCTCCATTCCCTCAACAAAACCACCCCTCATCTAATTCCAAACATTATTTACCTTGCTATTATTTTCTAAACTCTGTATGATCATTCTGTTCTTCCTGTGCACCTCCTGTATTCCCAAATAACACCTCACTTTTCTCTTGCTCTAGGTCACAGTGTAATTCTGCAAGCCTTGTTTTTCTTTGGAAAACATTCATTCCTTAACATTCATTTTGAATTTGTTTCTATTGAACACTGATGATACAACCCTACCCAAACTGAAGTAATCTCAAATTTGCATTTTTTGTTTCCAGAGATACCTTTTTTTTTTTTTTATTTCTATTTTTAGGGTTTTTTTTGAGCAATATCTCTCTTGGCATTAGAACTCTAAAGCTTCCCTACTTCACTCATCTTTATCAGATAACCACTCCATTCCCCCACCAAAAGCATGGCAAGCATTAAAATTCCTGAAATCCTGGTAGATTTGGGAACATTTCTGGTACAGGTCCTTCAAATCATTCAAGACAAGAAAAGTAACAGCAATTTCTCATGATACCATATTATAACCCCTAGCTTTCTCATTGTAAGCTGACATGGCATACGTGAAGTATTGCAGCAAACAGATTTGTATATGCCATAGATCAGTCTAAAGCTGGAGAATACCATAACACCTCCAGGACGCTGTGGTCCCCTCCCCTGCCATTTTCTCAATGCACAGCCACCCAAGCCAACTCAAAGAACATATACATTCTGTCAAATCACAAAAGTGGCATTTTAAACTCTGCGTGCATGGTGTAAGCAGCGTTACAAGGAGCAGGACAGCAGAGAGGGAAGCCCCTTGTTAAGCCACCAGCAGACCCACAGGCTCCAAAGCTTCCAGGTCATTCTTTTTCACTCTAAATAAAAGCAGTTCTTTATTTAAAATGTGAATTAATTCATATAATGTTGGACTGACACACACATTAAACACTATCTCTTTCTTCTCTCACAATATATTACTAATCCTGACTGTCCAGGAAAACATCTTATTTTCCCATCCCATAAAATGATCAGTGGGAGAAATGAGGAATTCAGCCTTTGGCCTGAGATTTCACAAAACCCAGAAAAAAATTCACAATGCAGACACTGACTGTATGTTGTACAACCCTACCCCGTACATTCTGGCAATGTGAATGTGCATGTGCAGCCAAGCTGGGCACACCCAGATGAATCATACCCTGCACAGCACAGATTACATATAGGAGACCTGGTCATGGGCATTACAAAAAAAAAAGTAAATTATCAGTTACCTCATGCTAAAACATAAGACCCCTTTTATTAAGAGTCTGAGAAGCCTGTTTCTTGTTGCAGTAATCAAAGGCAGTTTAACTGGGAGGGAGTTTCAATACTTTTCTTTCCCTTAGTAGTGGTACACCCTTTCATGTAATGTAATGTTGCAGTCGTGCGCCTGCGTCTCTTCCCTCCTTCTTGCTATTAGATCAGAGCTATTGACTCCTAGCAAAAATAACGTGTTAAATAAGA
>NW_009260945.1:2889051-2902850 GCF_000687185.1 Egretta garzetta | reverse complement strand
CTAAACAACAAAAAAGTCTGGATATATTTGATTAGGCTTGACTGTGCATGCATGGTGCTCTACAGAGCTGGCATTCTTGTGCTTTCCTATACAGCAGCTGCCAGACTGACAAATGAAGTGCTAGTCTGTGATGAAGACAAAATGCCCACTTAGATATAGGCTACGGCAAAACTCCTCATTCACCAAGCTAGATTTGAAATTTGGTCGAAAGAGCCTAAATGTTAGTGCATTAATCCACTTCACTGTTTGGTCCGGCTACTCAGAACAAATTAATTAACAGGCATTAACTGAGTCCAAAGAGCTGAAATCATTGTGTATTAATCCACTTCACAACTTGGGCTGTATTTTTACTCTTCAATACAAACAAATTAACAGACAGTAACTGTCTAATACCAGAAGCTTAATTCTATTCTGTGATACCAATAAAGGGAGTTGTGGTGTCTTGTGGACAGCTTCTTATTACTACCTGAGTAGTATTACTACTACTGGTACTGGACTTTGACTGCATTTATCAATAAAGGTGAATATACAAGACCTGAACTTGCCCTGTATTATTTGTTCCCACCATAGCGACCCAATTAAATTCACAGGACAATGCCCCTTAGTTCTAAACCTTCCATTAGTCTGGACAGTCTCAAAGACCCACATTACTATTACTGTTACTGAAGAAGAGAGTACAGACACCAAGTTCTGACTTAGACGAGAGGTATCTAAAAATTCACATGCAATGAAACAACTTTTTAAGAAGTATGACTACCAAGACACTTAAAAAAAAAGTCATTCACTCAAATTTTAATTCTAGATCCAACTTCTATAGACCTTGTAAAAACTCTAGTTAGAAATAACAACGTTGTTTTCTTTTTGCTTTATCTATTTTGGGGTGGGAAATCAAAGCTCAGCTTTTTTGCAGAACACTTCCAAAAGAAAAGTGAAACATGCAAGGTAGAGACCCAGGCATAGGCTTGGAGATCTCGGTGGATTCTCACATTTCTCCTTAATCACATGCTGGCAATTAAGTCTAATTCAGGAAATTCAAAGAGTGTACCTGTCAGGAATCAGAAGCAAATTAATTGCTATACTAGAACAGATCAATGATTCATGAGCTGTAACATCAAGCTGCTAACAATATTAATTGCCACATACTTCAGGAAAAAGAACCTAAAATGGCAGGAGTTATAGTTTACAATGGTTTGAAGGCGGTTTTTTTTCTGGACTATAACTGCTGAAACTAAAGTCAAATACAGCTTTACAATACATGAAATGTGACATTGATACTTCAATGCTGTATATCATTAAAATTCCTATGTTTGGATCTGAGCATTTTGCCCTAACAACCTGCAGCCATAGTAGCATAGAAATATTTATATTCCCTCCTTCACACCTGTTGACTTTTAACTGAGTGTCTCCATGGGATGAGAACAGTCGCCACCTACACAAACACCAAGTAAACAGCTTTTATTCAAGTTTCCTGGCCAAGAGAAGACAGATTCAACCTTACTCCCAGCCTGCATGCCATCTGTTCGGCAACTCCATTGCTATTACTACTGCCTTGTTTTTGTAGCGTTGGCCATGGGCTACCTACTCTGGGTTTCCGGTCAGTGGGTAGCAGCATCCAAGATTATTAAAAAGAAATAATACTCTCAAAATTGTCAGAGCAGGGTTGGAGCACTCCACAGCTCCTTATTGACTACAGTGGAGCGACTGAATGGGGACAGATAGCCCAGCAGTCAAAGCATTCACAAGGGACAGAGAAGATACAGAGTCAGTATTGTTCTAATAATTGCTTCCAGAAACTTTCCAGTGAGTCAAATTATTTTAGCACTTACGCCCCACAGATCTAAAAACTCAAGTCTCTTGATTTCTAATGCAGTGTCTTTCTGAGAAAGAAGTGATGCATTCAAATACATTCAAAAACTGAGCTCCCCCCAAACCAGAATATTATCCACCCCTTAGTTTCAACTTTACTTTTTTGTTCATATTTCATATTTGTTCAGTTCTGTCAGCTAAGTTTTATTTTTATCTATATGCATTGTCTTGCTCCCAAAGTCACTGAAGTCATTAAAGCCAGACCTGTGATGTCTGCTGCTTTTACTGACACATTGGAATTTAAACATGAGAATTCTAGAATTAAAAACCTGAGTTCTCACAGCTTGAGCTAAATCAGCAAAATCTCTCTACTCCTCATAATTATCCATCATGCAGCTACCCCCAGAAGAATCTTGACTGGACTCTATTTAAATGGCATTATGAATTTGTAAGATAAATTCTTCAGTTCTTGTCACACATGCCAAGTACAACTGCTCTGCTTCAAAATGTGACCAAAGACCCATTGTGTATATCAGATTATGCACAGCATGTTGTGTCTATGAAGTGCAGAATTTCCAAGGAATGCAAGAAAATTAATTCTACTCTGCGATATTCAACTTTCTTTGCACCATTCTCTTTGGTATCTGACTGTAGCACTGCAACAAAATCAAACTATCGGCTTAGTGCTTAAGGTTCTGGTTGCTCTTGCCTGACCATTTCAGACTGAAGCACAGTATTAGTTTCTTAGCTTAGAATAGCTTTATTTTGCTGAACTTATCTAATAGACAGGTTAATAAATTGCAGCATTCATAATTTGATACATTTTTGGCCCTATTTCAGTTTACAAACTGTCCATTAACAGACCTTGAAATCTGTGAACAAATACATTATCTACCATTATATGCAAGTTTCTCAGATGAGTAATTTTTGATCTTCAGATTGCTCAGGCAGTTGCTTGGAAACATTTGTCTGTATTAGTTACACAAGTCATGTGGTATTATTTTTCTTTTCAGATTGGATGGCTTCTGTGAATAAGCAACAGAGCATGAAATGTAAATTTCATGATATACAATTCAAAACTTGCTTTTGGCAAGGATTTGATTTATTACATTTACAGCACAAGATGAAAACAAAAAGGTTATCTCTGATCTGAATGACTTGAAAAGGGAAGTAATGCTTGTGCTACTTGGAAAAGTAGTGGCATAATTGCTAAAAGAAAAAAAAATTAAAAAAAAAAAAGTAATTGAATAGAATCAGTGGAGTGCATGGCCTAGGGAGCTTATTTGGCTGAAAATATCATTCACAGAAACATGAAGTCGATAAAGAACAGGATGGAAGTTTGGAACAGTCTTGCTATGGAATGAAATGGAACCTGTGTAATAATTCATTTTACTAGTTATTTACATAGAAATCATGGGTTTCTCTTCCATTGATTAGTACTTTCCAGGGATTAGTACTTTCTTAGATTAAAACATCGGTATTTAGGTCAAAAAAAAAAAAAAAGGAGACTCAAGTAAATTATTATTTGCCTTTTTCTGATTTTTCAACAAGCAAAGAAAAGCAAACAGTCTTCATATTGATAGTAACAGCAAGGTCTCATTCAGTAAGGTTGAAAAAAGTATTCACTAGAATTTCATTGTAGATTATATAGAAATACAATAGAATTCTTTTTTTTTCTGCTGATGCTATCAGTATGAGAAGCATTGAAACACACCTTTTTGCTTCTTTTGACTTTGTAAACAATCCACTAGTATTTGTCTAAGTGTTTCTCCACGGATAGTAATGATTTTTCTTCTCTATTGGATGCAACAATTTATTACAGCAAAATCATTGGTTCAAAACTAAATATAGAATTTTACTAGCAGAGGCTGCTTCTTTCAGTTGAAGAGAACCAAATATGGTAAAACTATGTTACTGAGCACTCTCAGAGTGTGATCCAGGCTACTTCTGCAAACTATAAAGCCTGCATCCAAAATATCTCCAAAGTCACGAAGACCAAACCAAACAAACCCTGAAGGAGTAAATACTGCTAAAGCAACGGACAGAATGTTAGAAAACAACAGTAGGTTGTTGGGGTTTTTTTTCCCCAGTAAACATTTAAACCCAGACTGCAAGGACCAATGGACAGTAAAACCATTGCAAAGAAGAAAACACAGCTGAGTTTTTGCTGAATTGTAACACCACATTGGAATATAAAAGTGTTGGGTCTGATTTTTAGTGACACTTGTGCTAGCCAACAGAGATACATCTCATCTCACTATTAATTAGGTAAAGTCTGACTAACTTTCCTACTTAACTTTACCTACCTAAAGATGCTCCCTTTTCAAGCCAGCAGCTCTGCTAGAAACTGATGCCAGTGGGTCTCCAACGACAGCGAGTGTGCCTAGCAGCTGAAGCCTGGCATCAGTGCAAAATATTTGTGCCACCCATGATATAAAACAGGCTTAGTTTTGGGTGGACTATGATTAACCCATTATTAAGATCAAATCCTTCTGCTAGCAGAAACAGCACTGAGTGAATGTGAAATATGTATACACAGTCCTTGCTTATTGTTTAACGGCCTATCTCGTAAATCCTGGTAAAGGCATTTCACAAAACCAGCCAGCAGTGTCACACTCTGAGCACTTCTCTCAGTATTTGGCCAAATGCCAAAGCATTATTAATGAAGTATTAAAACACTGAATATGAATTTGATTAGAAAACAAAGGTATAAATTTTGATTTTAGGAAAAACAAAGTCTTCAATAACCCCACATTTCTCCACTTCATACTTTCAATGTTTGTATAAAAACTTATACATTTCTTAAACGCCAAAGAATCAATTTTTTTTCTCCCTCCTTTCTCTAACACACATCTCAGTCATACCATGTTCATCCATTTTCAAGAGTACGTTGCTCCCTTTAGAGCTGCCTACAGAAACTTGGTTTAAGGAATATGAGCTTATAAATTACCACTTTGCCTGTCTTTTAAATAAGGCAGGGAAAAAAAAAAAAAGAACCAACATCCTGAGCTAAGATTAAAAGCTGCATTCATATTAAAGAATGGTGTCTTTTTACCACTGAAACTGAAGCTGTAGATTATTCTGTGCTGATAAAGTACTACAGTGGGCAAAGAACTTTCTCATAGTGAACACTGCTGTAAAACAATTTATCTACAAGAAAGGAAACAAGTTTGCATAATCCATTTATGGTTGATTCAGCTTTAGAGGAATTTGTTATATAAATATATCTTGCCCCGGGGAATTGTTTTGCCAAAATAACTAATGAAAGTGTTTGAGCAACTTAACACTGATAATTAATAGGATTTTTCAGTATTACAACGGAGAATGACATCTTCCCGTGTTCAATAACCATCCCATCAGTGAAGAGAGGAAAAACTTGGCAGACTCGAAGAGCCAAATACATCAGAAAGTGGAAAGTGAATTAACTCAGCACTTGCAAAAATGCCAAGTAGGTGACATGTTTTAAGTGATCATTAGGAGGTGTTTTATAGTACTTTCTTAAAAAACATTCCAGAACTCAATAATTATCACTTTAAAAATCTTAATTAATAGTTCATCAGTTGTTCAGCTGACATTTCTAATATTCTGCTATCATGCTGGAATGTTTGACTAAACATAATCAAGTACCATTATGTTGTTACATACTTTGCTAGCAATCACAAGTTATGTTTTAAGTTTAGGTGTCAATATTAAATCATCAAGAAGGATTACCACAGGTAACTCTTTCACAATCTCATCAATAATGCCTTGCCAACTACAGTTCTGTAGAGGCTTAAAATTTACAGTGAACCTTACCTGCTTTTGTGGTCACATAATTATTTTTATTATGCTTTGTGGCAATGTTGGCTGCCAAAAAAGGTTGTCCTAAAATCCCAGTGTGACAAAAATCAATTTTCAGATGCAAATGAGGGTGCCATAGGTGACATTTTTCATACCCAATAAATTGCCTGTCTGTGGCTTTGAACTAATGGACACATAAACAAGAGAGATCGGTGCCAAGGTATTGCATTATAATCTTAGTGAAGTTTTATGAGACTCATGCTACAAGCTGCAAAGAGAAACTAAAACAGAGGGGGGGCGTGAACAATTTGAGGAAACCTGTAAGAACAGATATAGTTGGGTGTGGGTTTTTTACATTATTTTCCTTTATTTTTTTCCTGAGCTCTGATTTCCCACCTACCTACTTCCCCCCACACATTTTTTTTTATTATTTTAGTGCTCTTCATGACCCCTTCTCTCTACCACAACTTTTACCTCATCATTATCCTCCCACCTCTCCTCTGTCCCTTACCTGTCTTCCCAGTTTCTCTCCTAGAAATTTTTTTACAAACAGGATTCATTTCCATTATTCTTTTTTAATTCTGGCAAAATTGTTTCCATTTCCACCTCTTGAGTGGAATTCCCTGGCAGGAAAATTATCCAAAGCCACCCTGCTGTAGCTGACTGCAAAACCAGTGTGAACAGCCACTAAGGTAGACCTTGAAACTTTGGCCTGTATTTCTAAAGCAAGATGTCCAGAGGACAGCATGAAAACGGTTGATGAAGTCTATTAAGAACCTTTAGAGCAGTTAGGTACAGGGAAGACCTCAGATTGAATACAGGGTAAGGAAGCAGAACCAGCAGGCAGGCTCAGCAATGTCTCACTGAAGTCTCAGGGAGCCATGTCCCTTTTCAGGCACTGGGTCCACATGAGACTTCAGTTGAATCTGCAGTTTCAGACTATTTTGCTACGTACACGGATACAGGGATTACAATCGGATCACTTTCACACGGGACTTTTTTTTTGTTGTTTTCCCCCTTTCTTTTTCTCTGAATCACAAGCACTATTTTTTGTATTAAGTAATGAAGGGATGTATATTAGTTCTCTGCCACTAGATCTATGTATTTACACCACAAATACATTTAAACTTTCCAAGAAAATACAAGAAATGCACTGAAACTACCATTACCTTTAAAACCAACAGACTTTAAGTGACCCCACTGCTCATGTCAGTTATGGCTCCAATTCAAAAACGTGAGGAGATCTGCATTTGCACAAAACAAATAGCAGGATTTCTATAGGCTTGTCTGAGGCTTATCTTGAATAATCACAAACTTCCTGAGTCTGCAAAATTTAGGTTAGAAGTTCTGAGAGATATTTACTCCTGCAATACGAATAGCAACATGATAAAAACAGTACTTTTATGTTATGTTGATAGTATTTTTCCAACTATATCTGAAATGAAAGATATGATTACATAGTAGCTTTTCAAACCTCTTCAAAAGATTTAAGTAAAGTTCAAATCTTAAGCTTTGGAAACTTTAATCTTGAAATAAAGATCAATCTTTTTGTTATTTCAACTTTTTCTAATGTTAGGAAAATACAAACAGTAGTAAAATGATAAAGAACTGAATCCTGCATCTGACTTATCCCCTTGAATATCCAGTTGCAAAACTGGCATAATAATTTGGAGAAAAAAATTAAAAATACCCTTTTTAACCTCTCATCCTGGCATCCTCAATAAATAATGTTATTGCCTCTGATGCTCCTTAGTTGTGTTTTGAGTCCTGTTTGGTTTGGGGTAGGAGGGAGAAAAAGGTATTTTCTTCTGCTGCACATCTAGCTCCCTCCTCCTGAAAAATCAGAGCTCCCTCTAAAGTCAATAAACCAGTGCACCTTGACTTTGCCTGTCAGCATCATCGACACAACAGGGAAATGGAACAGGCTTCTAATACTGTGCATACATAACTTTGAAAACACAGTTTTAAACTTTTATTTATGCCACTTGTCTGGTTGTACAAATACCATTAGTGTATTCCTCAGAGGCAACAGTTTATTCCCATTGCCAGAGCAACGCCTGGCAAGGCGTGCATACGGAATTCAGGGCAGCATGCCACAACCATCTCCACCCTGTTCCTATGAAAAGAGAAATGATGATAGAAAGTATGAAACATTCTGTTCCCTGCCTTTTAAGGTCACCACAGAAATTTACTTTACAAGCTAGCTAATATACACAGCTTCTCTTTCTTCCACCACTCCACTTCTTCATGGTCTTGTAACCCATGCAAACATTTGGAAAGCAAGTCTTTAATTCCAAAAGTCCACAAGTGACTTCGATGGCCAAATTCCCTGATCAGATTAACTATCTGCATCACTGCTGGTAATGCAGAACGTGCCTAGAGGAAAATTCCCAGGTGGTGGAGCATTACCTTCTAGTAAATCTACAACACAAAAGAGTACCACGGTCTCTTCATCCTCTACAAACACAAGTACATCAGGGTTGCACACACTATAGATTGGCATCAATTAACATAGAGCTCAGTTTTACCCTGTTTTACAGTTCTTCCTTTCTGGAAGCAGCTTCAAGTTGTATGGAGAAAAAAAGCCTACCCATAAGACTAAGAAACAGGCCCTAGGATTTTCAGCTTTTTCTGATGCTGAACCAGATTTCACCATATCATAACTCCCAGTAGCAGAAGATACCAGCCAAAAGATCAGTTGCATCAGATTCACTAATTCATCTACGTTAAACAACAGCAAAACAGAAATTGGAAGAATATATATAAAAAACCAAGCAAAACACAAAGGAAAAGCTTCCTACATACCAGATATGTTTGTTGACAGCATATCAGGGGCAAAAGATTTACAAACAAGTTTAGTGAAAAATCTGCTGAGAAGTAGTTCTACAGCCCTGATCTCCACTACTACTGTCCAAAGCTATTAATTTATACAAGAAGTTAATTCAAAAATAGAATACATAATGCAGCAGAGTTTTATGAACACTTCCTAAAATGTAGAGCCCTAGGGCTCAGTGTACTTTCATTTTAAGTAATTGTATTCCACATGTAAATATTAAAGACTTAAATATACTGGGATAAATGAATTTAGACTTGCTAAAAGGTTTCTATAAATAGTCCCCTATTATGTCACTTCTCCAGATAAGTCTGCTTTGTTGACAGTTACTATAACAACAGAGCATTCCAGTTTCCCTGTAGTGAACACGAAACAGTCACCTGAGGAAAACCTTTCATAATTAGAACAAGGGAGGTACTAAGCCTATCCCTTGGCTTATCTATGTATTTGTAGCTGGAGTTCATTAACTTGTCAGTACTGATTCCTTTTGAATAGGAAAGTGAAATGAAAAAATGACGTGCAAATCAATATCAACTGTTAAGTCATGTTCTCATTTAGCACAGAGTCAGATATGAAATATTGAGAATTAAAAAGAAACTTTCTGGGGGAAAAGCATGCTTAGTATGCCATATTTTTTAAATAAGAGAACTACTACAGTGAGTTAAGCTAGTTGTCATGCCATGATACATGCTACAACATGTTAGAAGTTAAAGAAGATCATCTAAACCCTATTTTTATTTTCAGGTATTTTTTTAAATGACATTAAGTTTAATAAATAGAGGTATTTAAAAATATGTTTCGTGCTTATTAGTTGGCACAGAAGGTGTGTAGCAAACCCATATTTATCTAGACAGACATCCCCCAAAAGGACTTCCACATACCTCAGCATCACACCCCAAGTCCACAGACATATTTTTGGAAAATACATTCCACACCTGTAAATCACACTATTACCAGAAGGGACTACAAATTAGTCTTCATGGACATGTGAAAAGGTAAGAATGGGTGTCAAAGGCCAGAGGAAATTTCTTGGAGATGAGCATGATGTACAGATCTCTTTGTATATCCTGTTATATATCAAATTGCTTAGCACCTTTCCGTAGAGAAACAGTCAAAGTCAGGAGGCTCTACCTGGCAAACTGCAGGCCACATAAACACCTCCAGGAAGTCACTGCATGTGGCCCCTGAAGTTGAACTCAGAAGTAACCCACCAAGTAGATGGCTTGGAATAGGGTTAAATCAAACAACTAAGTGTAACAGACTTAATTTCAAAATTGCTAGGTCTCCACCAGCAAAAGGTAAAAGGTCCCTGTCATCCTGTGTCTGAATACCTTACCTTTAATATACTTATAAGAGCATCTCCATTTTATACACAGAAATCTGAGGCAGAGAGGTATAAAAGTGAAGATTGTCAGTATTATAATACTTTTTCCTTTTGTCCAACCTCTCTTTTGTCTGGGAGCTCTTGGGGCAGATGCTATCTTTTACCACATGTATGAACAAGGTCTCAAAAGTCACAGTCTTTGTCAGTGCTTCTATACTACTACAGTAAAATGAAGGAGAAATACTGCAAACGCAAAATGTTTTTGCTCTCTCCCTTGATTCTCCTAAACACATACCCTTACAATGGAAACCAGAGTCTTATCTTCCTATTGTCTAGAGTCAAGATTAATTTCCCTCACCTTATTTTCTCATTTTATAGTTTTAAACACTGAGTCTTAATCAAGTCACTTATCTAATTCACAATTGTTCTGAAACACATTTTCAATTAATAAAATGATCCTAAATACAGCCTAATGTACTGAGTGCCAACTAAAAGAAAAGACACAGTAATTACCAGCAGTGACAAGGAATTGGGAAAGCCATTAAACAAACCCAAAATAGTTTCTCCCCCCTCAACCCTATAACTATCCCATATTTTTGTACCACTAGAAGATACGGTAATTATGTCCCTCAGGTAAACCAGATAATATTTGTCTACTAAACAGAAAAGTAAAGGAACTCTCCCTTTTATACTTCTAATACATTTCCCATATTTTTCCTCTAATTGAATTAAATACGACACGTTAAAGTAGGAAACATTTCCATTTGGGATACAGATAATTGAACTTTTCTGGCAGATGTCAAATTTATTAGACATCATAGGACTGAACAGAATCTGCCTTATGGTATTAACAAATTTGAGATATAATTTTAAAGTAATTATAGTCAATACACAAAAACTGGGATTAAAAGCCACAATAAGTGTGAAATGAAAAAGCATTAATTTTGCAGTGGTTCAGCTGAAGGCACAAACGACATTTAAAATAACTGAAGATTTTTTTTCTGTTTCATAGACACAAAATATAACTGGCATACTGTGACTGCCCACTAACATTATGCACAATTATTCTTATATATATATCAACTTGATGCTAATAGTATCCAGCAGAAAGGACTAAACTGGATGATAGTCCCACTAATACCTTCAGTTTTCCTGGCAATTAAACAACAGGGAAGCACTAACAATTAACATCAAGGTCACCCTCAAATAAATTTTGATTTGGACATTCCTCATAGCAGATTTATGAGTAGATTCAAAGCTCATTAAAGTCAGTAGAATGACTCCAGTTGACTTAATGGAGATTACGTTTGGTGTACTGCTTTCTATGTTTTCCTATGACAGATTAATTACACTGTTTTGTGAATAATCAAGCCTAAAATCAATCCTGTAACTTAAAGCTTCAAGCCTTACCTCACGTATACATGTAACTTTGCCAGCAATGAGTTTGAGTGTTATAGATGTGAGCTAAATTCACAGTCAAATCTTCCCCAACTTTGACTTTTAATATTTAAACTGCGGTTTTAATGTCCCCTCTGCTTACTTCCACCTTAATTCTTGATTTGAGGGTCAATATGAAGCATGACAGACTTTTCTGACTTTAATGACCTTATCAGCTTCAAAAGGATGGTTGTCAGGAACGGGGGGAAGAGAGGGAAGAACAAAAGGACAACACAATACAGTCGTACAGAGAAAAAGTTGCCTGTAGATAAAGTCAGAAAGTTACTTACTGCACAGCTACATAAGCATTTAAGGACACATAGTTTGAAGTATCCATAGTTCTTTTGACATAGACAGGAGAAATCTTCCCCTTTCGCTAATTCACATAGCAATAGAATAACCAAAAAGGACAGAAAATGGGTAGAACTTTGCATCCTATTAAATTGATCACACAAAAGAGTTCATTTTCCCCTGGACCTGCTACTGAAACAATTCACCTCTGCTGAAAACCAAAAGAGGGGCAAACAAATAAAAATTGCTCAGCATCAAACTGCAGGCATTATTGAAAAATAGTGGATAGAACAGCCAATTGTATCAATTTTAAGATTATTATTTTAATTAAGTAGCAGGAACGTGACTGTTGAAAAATTGTCACATATTGTTCCTCTTTTATTGAAAAAACCTGACCTATCCATATTTCTATATTATATTTCTCAACAGAAAACTACAATGTCTGCATTGAAAAGAACATGGTTTAAAGTCTCTCTTGCAAGATATCCCACACTAATATAGTAATATTTCTACAGACATAGCTGGAAATTTAATACATGTGAACAGTTCCAATAAACCTCTCAGGATGGAGGTTCAGGTTTTGATATAATTAATGACAGTAAATGAATGAGTCTATAACTGATGGCTGTTGACTGAGCCAGTACCAAAACAAATAATGAAATCCCCAGTTCCTAAATCAGCAATTCAGTCTGAGTGTTTTTATTTCTAGCAGGCAATTCTGCTGCAAAGGGCTAGTAGGATTAATGCATGTCAGATCAAACACAGAATATTAGTGTAATAATCATCTTAATCTAAGGCATGAGTTTATAGTTCGCAGTGAGAACAGCAATGAGAACAGAAGATTTTGTCTGAATATTCTTGTTGCCAGATGTTGCCACGTTGGAGCACAATAACTGAGTACACCTGGTCCCACCAGGGGACCAACACAGTCTTTCAGCAGTCATGAATTTCCTATCAAACAGAAGTGGCTGACTTTTGATTTCATCTTTAGGGAAAAGAAAATGCCACAGGTATGAGAATATTCTTCCTGTGCAGAGCAGAAACTACAAAATGTAGCATCTATTAGCCAATCAGGAATTCTGAATTTACTGGAATTTTGGCTAGCGACTTCAACAATATCCAAATCAAAATTCATAGAGCTGACATGCTATTTTATCACCACACTGCTGTGCTTGAAGGAAACCCTCTGCATTTTGATGCAGCCTTTTGAACTATTAATAGTGCAAACACAAACAGATTCCTTACTAGCATTTCTTTTTGGGGGAGGTCAAAACAGTCAGCTGATACTTATGTACTAATGTCAGTAAATGTATAAACTCTTCAGTATCTCCTAGGATAGTCCTGTACTTCACAGGATCATATCCTTGAAATTCCTCTACATAAAGTTTTTATGTTGATATCTGAGAATGAAAGTTTGGTACAGTCTTCCAGATTTTAAAAAACCTGAACTGCCATGTTTCTTCCAAGTGATTAGAGGATAAATCTTTATACAGCAGAACAGTGTTCAATACTGTAAAAAAAAGCCAAAGAGGAAAAAATCTCCATAAGCATTCAACATGTTAACATACAGCATCAACATGGATCTAGAAGGATTAAAAAAAAAAAAAAAAAAAGATACTGGATTTTTTTAACTTTCAATCGCTTGTAGAGTATCATCATTAAGTCTGCAAAGTGTATAAATCTTCATCTGATGGATATATTTCGCATGCTTGTTCTAGTAACTCTGAAAAGACAATGGGCAAACATCAGGAGGATATGAAAATGCTTAATTCTGTGTTGTCTCTTATTAGCAAAGTCCTTAAAGCTCAAAAAAAAAAAAAAGTTGTCCTTTATTCTCATGAGATATGAGTAATCTGAAGACAAAGTTCACACACACAGACTCCAAATTTCCATTTGTGAATACACAGGTCATGTCACAATAGGTTTGACAGAGACCATTTAAAAAAAACAAACAAAAAAAAAAAACAAAAAAAAACCAAACAAAAAACAACCAACCAAACCACTAAACAGTTCATTGATACTGCCTAGAACAGGGTATTTGGCCACGTTCGTTTCTCCAGTATGATAAGCACCATTATAGAGACAAATGTACTTTATTTAGAGTTAAGCATTTAACCCATTTCTGACTGATGATGTAAAAAAAAGACCCTCTTAAGCAGCAGAACCTACAGTATTGTACTGAGATCATACAATTTAGTCCACAAGAAGGCCGGTACACCAAGAGCTAGATCCAGCTCTCATTTTAAAAGGATTACAGTCTATTCCTTATCTTAGAAAGCTACATATACTAGATCCATGATTCATTTATCTCAAAACCACAAGGTAATT
>NW_009260945.1:2861817-2889015 GCF_000687185.1 Egretta garzetta | reverse complement strand
TTCAAACATATGCCAAATGGTTCAACAAGTATTGAACACCATCAACCACAAGGGCGTTTGCTGACTTGCAGGTAAATTAAAGTGTATCTGTTCACAGTAGTTTGAAGAGTTGCTGACTAAATGACTTTTTGTTGCTAGGACTTGAATCAAACCAGTTACCAGAACAATTACTGAAAATATTTTAACAAATCTATTCCTAACTCCCCAGGAAACTTCTTGTTTACTGCTATGCACCAAACTACAGTCATAGGGAGGCTGTTGAGAAACTAGAGGCAAAATTCAGTCTCTCCTTTCCTACTAGTACATGTTTGCCAGTTAGCTTAAACAAGAATCAATCTTTTCCATGGTAATGAAGGACACTGAGGAATTTTAGTGGTACCAAAAGTCTTAGCAGCAGCCAATTACTGTACATAGCAGGACTATGGGCCAGTTCAGATCGACCTGCTGCCCCTCCACTCTCTTCCTGTGTAATCACTACCCCTAGGTGTCCTCTCAGGAAGAGGGGGAGATAGATAAACAACTAGTAAACCTATTTTTTGTAAGATGTATCAACTGCTTAATGCAAAGGTTATTCAGTCTGATTTGCTGGTGAAATAAGAGGCGAAGACCTGGATGATTAATAACTCCAAGATGACTGTAAATATTAGCAGAGTTGTCTCTCTGGAGATACCAAATTATAGTAAGCTCTAACTCTGTCATTCTTATGCTGAATATTTCTTCAACTTGCCAAGTTATTCTAGGTACTTCAGAAAACTAGCTGTAAAATAAGATGCAAAGGAATACTCTTAAAAGCAACAGAATTGTGATGATCAACAAATAAGGAATTTTAGGTCCAGAAGGAGTCATCTGTCCTTGCAATGGCAGAATCAATTCTTGGGGGAGGACAAATGTAGATTTTTATCCTGTGATGCTCCATTAAATGCTTAAGATGTGTGCTGAGATAGGTGTTACTATAATAACTGTAATAAATGTTCCTTCAGGTTTGTGAAAACCAGCATGGAACTATTGGGGCAATCATTAGGGATGATTATTGATGTCTCTGATGGAGAGAAATGACTAAACTCTTACTCAGGAAATCATCTTTCCACATGAATAATTTCTCCTATTCTCTCTCTCAAATCTACCCTATTTCTGGAAGCTGATGGAAAAGCTTACAGCGGGAAAACACCAGCAATATTTTGTGCCTCCGACACAAAAAAGAACCTTGAGTTTAGTTTTGAATACAACATAGTTTGATCTCTTGGAATTGTCTCTGTTCCTTAATAAATCTGAGGTATCGCTGGTGAAACTGGGGTAGCTGTCATACATTGACTGCATCATTCCTGTATGTTGAGAGAACAACCATGGAAGAAATTCTGTACCAGAATTCTCACAGGTTCTTCTGGTTTCTGTAACATTATAGATTTGAGGACATTTAAGGATGTCATGGCAATTTTAGTATCATATAGAAATTACCATGTCCTTTTCCCAAACCCCTTATTTAAAAATTACTCTGTTCCTATCCTGACATGAAAAAATGTTATGAAATAAATAACAATAGAGATATCTATGCAAATACCTCTTTTTACAGATGTATGTATATAGACATGCATGCACACATATTCTTTCTCTGTGTACTTAATAGTTACACTTTAAGGATCTTACAGGATGAAAGCCACTTTATAAATGAAAGATATTACGTATCCTAAGAGACTTCTACTTATCCTTTATGATCTTGCTTAATGTTCTACTAAATCATGCTTAGCCTGTTGCTTTCCCACTTATATCCTCATTTACTACAATGAATTTTACATTTAAACCTTGTCCAAATGGTTCCTTTAAATGTTTCCCACACCTCTGGCACAAATTTCCACACAACTCCATCAGTCCCTGGAGATTAACGCATAGGATTGGATCATTGATGATCATCTGTATCGTCAGAATACTTTCAGGCTGGACTCAGAACAATAACAACTTAAAAAAAATTATATGTGAGTGAATGATGGTTTATCATTCATCCACAAAATTTAGTGGATTCTTTTATTTTTAATGAATAATGGACAGTTGGCATCTTAGATCATAAAAAGAAGCCAATTCAATTCAAAACATCTTTACACAACTCATCTAGATTCAGACTCTCAAAAATGTTTTAGGGGCAAGAGGTAAATAGGTATTTTCTTGGCGCTCTGTTCCAGGGTGAATTTTAGTTCAGATAAAAGACTTCAGCAATCTTTGAATAATATCTCTCACTGAGATTTATGGGAGCTTTGCTATTAAGTCTTATGGATAAAGGATAAGACCCAAGTGTGTTTTAAAAGAAAATAGAGTAAAATTGATTGCATTCCAGAACTGCATTTGGTTTTGAGCATCCGCTAAAACCTTAAGTTCACATCAGAAACACACCAAGCAATAGAGGAAATGCCCCATGGATGATACCTGTTACTGCAGGGAGAACTAGCTGAGAAGTCTAAATGCATCTCAGAGCTGAAGTTATGATTTTAGATGTTTTTAATAAAATGTATTCACGTAGGATATTTTTGCTTGTTTTCCATTAGTCTGTTAATAATTTGGAAAAATTAACAAGGTTTGCATTTGTTTCAAAAATCATACCATTTCACCTTTGAATCACTGCTAAACATATTCTATACTTGTCTTGGCTCTGCTTGCTACTGAAAAGCACAAAGTCCCTTTTCCCGGATAAATACATCCCTAGTTCACATAAAATCTGAATGTAGATTACTCATAGAGAAAAGCACCGAGCATTCACAGAAGCTAACACCTTCTTGTTTCACAGTCAATTATTCATGTTTCCAGTATATAAGACCATTTTTCTCTCCTTAAATAACCAAGTACTTCTCATTTACATGCTGAAGTTGGGCACTGAGGGAAATAGAAGGAAGGCTAGCCCACACGTTTGATCTAAGCATTTATACATACAGTGAATAAATGTACAAGACACACTTTACCCAAAAAAGGAACGTTAAATTAATGAAAACCACCAGTGGCTCATGTTCTTTATAGTATTTACTCTGGTATTCAACACAATATGTAATTGTTGCTATGGCAACTGCCACATCTCTTGGCACCATAATAATTCTCAGATAAATGGATCTTTGTCAGAGCAAACTCCAAAGCCAGCATATATGAAACCTGCATTTCTTTGGTGGTGGGAATCTGCAGAGTTAAGTTGGAAGTATAAATTCAGCCCAGGCCTGAGGGAAAGCACAAGCCTAGCAACAGAGGTGAGACTCTGCTGCAGAGCTGAGGAAAAGGGGGAGCATGGCTATATATAAAAAATCCTAACTGCTGTGCACTGCCATGGGACTTGCAGGGTCACTCAGAAACAGTCCAGCAAAGAGGTACAGGAGTCACGTCCATACAGCGCTGTCAGACACAACTCCTGCTTCGAGGGTTTGATCTAAAGTCTGCTGGAATCTGATTATTTCAGCAGGTTCTGGATTAGGCTGAAGGATAAAAAGGGAAAGTAGGTGACTGGAATTTCTATGGAAAATAGCTTATTTCAGTGGTTAAGAAATTTCTTATATAAAAGGAGCTCTTTGTTGTTTCTCCAACAGCAAGTGGCCTGCACAGAGGATTTTTATAAAAATATAGCCAAAAAGGCAGCTAAATGACAGTACAGAATGACCCATTGATGAGAACAAGCTCCTGCTTTCATTGACATTAATTAAGATGTATTCTGTGAAACCTGCAATGTAGCACTGCAGACTTGGAAAAAAAAAAAAAGTAAAAAATTTGCATCCTTTCACTGGTGATTAAAGCAGGGAAAAGTAATTTACCAAAATACCATCAACACACAGGTATTAAATTCTAAAATCACTTATTCCTCAGCTTATTATGCATGAATTCCAAATCAATAGGCATTTGCAGTGTGATAACGAACACAAGTAAAAGAAGTAATAACAAGTTAATCATTTAATGGCTAGTAGAACGTTACTATGCTAAGCTTTCTGCCAAACTGAATGCAAAATTAAGAAGATGAATTTTCTTTTGTTTGCTCTTAAAGAAAACCCATCTTTACATGCCTGAAGGACACCTTCACTTCCGAAGGCAAAATATCTCCACAGCTTTTGTAAAAGAAACTATAATCTATATACTGTTTTGATCAGTAGAATAACTCATAAATGTATCGCAGATATTGATGTACCCCTGTGACTTACTCTATTCTGTGCCTTAAAATTAAATGCAAAACATGCTATTTTATTTATGCACTGCATTACTTTTTGCAGCAACTGCTATATGCAAAATCTAATAAGATGAAACTCTTCCAGGCTGTTTGTCAATATCTCATATGAGAGTCCATCTTCGTACTTTTGCAGTCATTTTCAGCCTATTTGGAATTCTATTCTAAACTGAAAAAATGCTAATATACGTTAATGGGAACAATTGCTTGCTATATCAAAGCGGTTGATTCTTGATCTTATTTTCCAAATAAATTATTGGAACTGTCAGATGACTAAACTCAACTATTCACTTCCTTGCGTGAATATTTTTTTCTGTGAGAGAATCCTGATTCATAATAAGATTATTGATCCTTTATCATCTGTTCTAAGGCAGAAAGCCATACAACATGTAGGATTTAAGGCTCTAGGCACTTTTTATCTCATATCAATAAAATTTGCAATCTCTATCCTGCAGGGATAAAGCAGAGAGTAAAACACAAACAAGAAATGCTAATGTTTAAATCCAAAGAGCTTAGTTTCATTATTTCTGTCTGATACTTTAGGAAACAGGGGCACAGGCATAAAGCAACTTGCACAAACATATACAGCGACTTAGTAGGAAACAGAATTCAGGTCTGCAAAATGGACAGAAGTTTTCGGCCAGGCTGCCTCTCCTGTCCTCACTACAATAAACATAGCAAGGTACTGATGCTAGGAAAAGCAATGGTTTGACAACAGGAAAAGAAAAGCAGCGTATCTGACTAGCCCTTAGCTGTTACAAAGTGGACTGGACAGAGTAGCAGGACTAGAGCAACTTAATTTCCTTCAACCTGAGCTACTGCTGCTGATGATTTTAAACTTTCTTTGTCTACAACATGCTGTCTCAGGGTGCGCTCCTCCCTCTTATCTCTTCTTTTCTTTCTCCTATTCCTTTTCCATCTAATGCCTGAAAAGCGTCCTGAGGGTTTGACAGTTTCTATTTAATAATTTCATCCTTCTGTATGGAAGACTGCTGAGCACCTTACAGCGAAGTTACTACCAGCCTGGAATTTCTGACTATCTGCCTGCCCTCTTATCTGCTTTGGTGCCAGACTCTTGATATCTCACTCTCCCCTGCCCCATATCTGTGACGCTGTAACAAATAAAAGTTCTAAATAACCTCCTTTGCTGGGGGGGGGGAGGCTTCATTTTGCCACACAAAAAAAGTCAGAGAAAGATTGTTTCCCAAGGTTTTCTTTTAGCTCCCAGTGTATTAAGGGTATATTCATTAAAACCAGGATTAGATTAGAGAGCAGGAGAAGGACTAGCAGACAGTCATTTCATTTAGCATTGGAGGACACAGTTCAATTCCCAGCTTGCTGCATTTTGCAGCTCAGTCTGTCATGAGACTATACAAAAGATTGGCTATTCTTCCCGTCTTCCACAAAACCAGACTATTTAAATAAATAAATAGATCCACTAATGTCTGCTCAAATGCTCTGATGTGATGAAATTTCCAACTTTCAGTTGTCGTAATATTTCCATAAAACAAAGCAAGGACTAAACATTGGGTAAGACGTAAGTAAAAAACCTAATTATTATCACTCATCAGCTCAGTCAGTTTGCTGAGCATGGTTTGCAAGTGATTTATTTTTCCATTAGGGATCTGAATCTTAGCAATTCCATGAATTATTCAGAATAAACCCAAAGTTCATTTTGGGAATCCTAGGTGAATCAAAATATTTCCATGCCTTGTTTTAACATCACCAAGCACTCAAGTCCTGACCATGTGAAAGGGTATTAAGCAAACGTTGGGCAAAGCAGAGCACAAGCACAGATGTGCATGCCTTACCAGCACTGCCCCATGGTGAACGCCAGTGAACTTCATTTCTTTCATTGAGCACTCTGATTGCCTGAGGGTACAACTGTGCACACACACATAACTATTAAAAAGGTGACACTCTATAACGTTACACCTTCCACAGGCCCGTGACAACTCTTCTGTGCATTTGTATTCCACAGGCCTCTCAAAAATGACTAGTTTTTTGTGAATTCTCCCCTCTGTCAAGACAGACAGAAGACAATGTATCTAGCCAAAGCCATAGGAGGAAAGGGGAACTAACAGCAGGCTGTAGAAAGCAATCCAGCTGTAATCTGATGTACAGACTTTTGCTCTCAAGAGCATGTATGCATATCTGTAGGTATAGACAGTCATGGGGTTTAGGATATTTTGCAGAAACATCCAAAAGCAGCAGTGCTGTATATGCTGTTCTGTCACTAGATCCTGCAAAAGATTCTGTGATCAGAGAGCAACAGCCAAGTTGGCTGATGATGTTGAGGAACCATCCATCTTCTCATACTGTAGCCATGGCCACCCTTTGATAGAAAGCTGCAGGCTCTGCAGATCGAATATACTTCTGGCAGAAGAGTAAGGAAACATGCCCTTCAGACTAAAAAAGACGAGTTAAACAGTAAGTGGTATTCTAACAGCCACTGACTATACTGTGGCCATGAAGTTAGTTTAAGTTAATCACTTAGGACTGATCAGAGAGACCAACTAGAATCTTCCCACATCTTCAGCAGAAAAGACCCCCCCCCCCCGCCACTAGAATACCAAAAGCTTTTCTGTGCATTCCATATTTCACGTCTAAATATTTTCAATATTCATCTAAAGTATGGTTGCTAGCAATCACAAAGTTTTAGGAATTATGCTGTCTCCTCCCAGGTTCAGACTGCCAGTCAGCATATTAGAGATCATTGTTGTCAGTCATTTCCAAACATGTTCAGAATCTGCAATTAGAAACATTAACAATGGGATTTCACAGATGCAGGTTACATGCTTTCTGAAAAGAAACAGCAGTTGCTGGCAGTGGGGAAATACTTAAGAACTACTTATCCCCTAATTAAACAAGGTACTGTACTCTAAGTACTGAATGCTAAGCAGTGCTCTAGCATGTGCTCATCTTAACCCTACAGAATTATGCTGAATTACTAAGGCTCCATCTGAGCATTTCTTAGCCAAGACTTCTTGCATAAACAGATGGAACAGTTCTGCTGTTTCCATGCTGACACATTCAGACTGTAAAAGTACAGGATTAAGTTCAAATTTATCATAAAATCACTTTAGATAGGACACTGTAATCTTTATATCCTTCTCAAGTCTGACAAACAGAAAGACAAGACTGTCTGTGTTGTGTTTAAAATAGGCAAACAATAGCTGAAACAGTTGGTAAAAACATTGATTTAACAGCTACAGAGTGCTGGCTGAGGCCAGAGTAGGACAGCCACCCCCAAAGATCTTTATATTCCCTTGAAGAAGGGGATGATCCTCACTCGATGGATTTCTCGTGACACATTAATGCCCCATGTAACTCCCAATGGCACTGCAGAAACCAAGGATCACCATACTAAAAGGGTAATCTAGTTAAGAACTGAATATCAAAATCCATAACGAAGTGATGAAAGCAGGTAGAGATGATGCTATGATACTGCTTTGAGGAGTCACCTATGAGGGAAGACTGGCAAGTGGCAGGATATGCCAGATTTAGACTGATTTTCTCTCTTCAAAGCAACAAAAAGAGGAATTAATTAATATTGCTGGAACATTTTGAGGGAAGACTGTCCAGACCCTGAATAAAGAGAAAAGGTTACTGACAAAGCTATGTCATAGTCAGTGCAAATACACATCTGTTAATCCCTACTCATGAGACAAGATTTTGCCAAATTGTAACTTTCATAGAATATTTCCCCTCAAAGACATTGAAGGGCTGCTTCTCTAAGAAAACCAGAATAAAACTTCAGAATATGATTCTCGGAGAGTCAGATCTTCACACATAAACCAATCCTCTGAAATTTAACTCCAGACCTCCTGCCAGAGATGTCTCAAACTCCTCTGTGGTTTCAGTAACTTCTAACTCTGGAGAATGAGAATCCCCATTTTGAAACAGCTCCTAAGATTTCAAAACCTGGAGTGAAAACAAAATCTCTTGAACATTCTTGTGAATGCACCAGAAGGAGCATGCCTTGCTCGTTTGAGACACAAGACAGCCAAATGCCCAGCTCTTGCAAGTGTAGTTTTCCTACTCTGACTTTGGCAGCATGTGGTCCTAAATCCACAGCTCCACCACGTAGGAGACTCAAGTATGACCTTGTTAAAATTTAACTTTGTGAAGAAAAAGCATATTTAAATAAAATTAAATTCAATTTAAGTGTTCTGATCAGCTCTCTACTGTTACACATTCTGGTACTTTCTCTCCCGTTGGCAATCTATATTCACACTGCTTAAAGTGCAGATCAAAACCTTTCCTCAGCCACGGACTTTCAGAAGTTTGTTCAACCTTTCCCCTAAAGCTAATTTTTTTTTTTGTAATGGAAGACTTAAGTTATACTAAGCTACTGTTGGAAATATAATGAGAATGCTGGCAGCTGAAAGTCTAAATACCAAAATGGGACAATAGATCAGTCATTTTTATTATGGCTTCTTTATACTTCTTTGAAATTATAGGTCTCTAAAGGTAGCAAGCTTAATTGTCTAGTAAGCCGCTGTCTTGCCTACCTCTCTCCTAAATGCCACGACACAGAAACGAAGGCTATCCCCCATTGCCTTTTGTTTCTTTCATGGGTGTGAAGTAAACAATTCAATCCATTTCTGAAGCACTTTTCCCCTGTAGTATATGAGGTTAGTATTATACTGAAATTCAGAAGTGGAAAAGAAAGGACACAGCATTCAGCAGACAGATTAGAACAAAAATCACTAGTGCATAGAGACAAAGTGTAAATATGCCTTGCTATTTGTGTGAAGTTGTTTATGTAGCTTAACACATAACAGTATCAGATAAGCACACCTATATGAAAATTTAAATTCCACAGCATAGAATTCATTCCCACATTTTTAGACCTGGAGCAAACATGAAGGTTCTGTAAATTCTAAATTACAGGTTTAGACTATGATTTTCCATTTTCAGTCACAGTCAAACTGTGGTTATCCAACATAATGTACACTAGAAGAACCAGCCTATTTGGATACTAGGGCTCTTTCATTTGAATAAATTCTTGAATATTATGCATGTTTAGCATTTACACCTGAAGCTGTAATATATCATTCAAAACCTAGAAAATTTGTATTTTAAGTTAAACTAAGTGCTAAACATTACACCAATATCTGGATTGAAGACTGATTTTGATCTCTCTGCTAACAGACTGCTTACAGTCCTAGATGGCACATGTAAACATCTAGCAGCATCTCTGCAGCATTTTCTTCTAGTCCTTTGTATTTATCTTACCTTTAATGCACCATGTTTTTCATTTGCTCCAACAATCAAAATTTCTGCCATATCCTCAGCATGCTCAGACCGCGCGTGGACAAACAAGGCTCCACCAGCTTCCGAGATATTCTTTAGTGCTACTAAAGACCCGTCACGTTCCACCTTAAAGTCTGGGTTAGACACTTCGAAGTTCAATTTGTTATTCCCCTTGCAGTCATCAAATTCAACTGGGGGGGGAAAAAAAGAAAAAAGCAAGAACACAATTATGAGTATCCACTTTGGAACATAGGCTTCAAACATTTTTATGTTATTGGCTTGTTTACAGATCTTGGGAAGAAACATCTCCCGATCTAAAGGGAAAAACTTTCAAAGCAGCTTTGTATTTGTGTGACCATAATTCATAGACAAATCTTATGAATATGCACTTTCAGAAGCACGAACAGATTTTGACCATGCTAATTGGGAAGGTAGAAGATAAACTAAACACTTTGGGCGCGAACATTCTGTGATCACTCAAATCGAATGCACAAAATGCACACCTGGTTCTACAAATTGGGCAGTAGCAGTAGAGACCTTGTTATCCTCCTCATCGTAACCTGGGATCCCTAAAGGCTCTTCTGCTGTCAAAGTGGTTTGAGATATCCCGTAAATCTTTATGCTTGGAATTGGTTGTTTACAGACTATTCAACTTTGCCTACTACAAAAATGTTACATAACAGAAAAATCAAGCTACAACATTTCTTACTACCAAGATTGTGATAGAGCATACGAGCTGCGCTATCAGTATTGCTAAGGATTATGAGAACTTTTAATTATACAAGAGCTGTCAATAAATCCTGTTCCACTTTACATGGAAGATCCTCTCTGGGGCTCCTTTCTCCTCACGCTTTCCCCCCTCTCTGGCGTGAGTCCCCTCCGCAGGCTGCAGCTTCCCTCAGGACTTGCCCACCCGCTCCTGTGTGGGGTCCTCCAGGGGCTGCATGGAATGCCTGCTCCGCGCCTGCACCCCCCTTTCTTATTCTTATTCTTCCTCTTCTTCCCCTGGGGTTCACACTGCTCTCGCCAACATTTTTTCCCTCACCCCCAGGCAGCGTTTTGCCCCTTTCTTAAATGGGCTTCCATAGGGGCATCGGCTGATGAGCTCAGCTGTGGCAGGCGGTGGGGCAGCTGTGGAACTGCCCAGAACCACCCGGAACCGCCTAGAACCGCCCGGAACCGCCTAGAACCGCCCGGAACCAGCACAGGGCAGCCCGGCCTCGCCTCACAGAGGCCCTGCAGCCCCCCCACACCCCATACATCAACAAAGGCACAAGGATCCTGAGGTGGGATTTTTAAAAGAACAAAGTTGTGATGCTGTGAGCTTGTGCCTGACTATCCTCTTACTGAGAAGAGTCCAAACTCTATAGCCCACCACAGTCTATTCCATAAAAATCATTCCAGCACCTGAAGGATCTGCTTCTGCGCAAGTTTTAGGCTTGCTTACATATTTTTAACTAAAAGTTGCTCCCTTTTCTCTCTGCTTTACTTGAGGACGAGAGAACTATCCTTGGATTCACAGTGGGATAACAAACCAGAATTTCATCAGCTCATTTCCCATTTCATTGAATTTTGCTGAAAGCAAGAGGGATTGTAAATAGAAACAAAAAGCTCTTTCCCCTCAGATGCTCCAGTCCCTCCAGACAAACCTATCTCGGTCTGTCATGTAGCCAGACCGCTGCTTGCAATTCTTACACTGCAGTAGAAGCAGGGGGGTGAAAACACAGGATCTGGGAGCAGTAGCAGTTTAAAACAATTTGGTAGTGCTCAGACTGTGCTGGTGTCCACGCTGGTGTCTGAGGCCGGGAACCGCTCGCAGAAAGGGTCTTGTGCTGACAAAGGCTGTTAGCAAGGCCTCCCTTGTGTAAAACCACCCCTTGCAAATTATGTCAGTGATATGACAAGCATTTTAACAGATTCACTGCAATCTCCTAAAGCTATCAACCCACAAAAAGACAAAATTTTCCTGTCACCACAAATGTGGGAAGTTGAAATTCTTTACACTAATCACTGTCTAGATTGCAGCCTTGATGAATTATGAGTAGATTCTCTTTTAACTTACTATTAAAAAAAAAAAAAAAAACCAACAAAACAAACAAAAAACACCACACAATGAAACAGGGTCTTAAGAAGATACCTTTTTATACTGAATAAATATGTGCTTCTCCTAGTCAAAAACTGCTGGTTGGTCTACTATTAACAGCTTATTAATTATGTCAGGAGGAGGAGGAGAGAAAAAAAAAAAAAAAAAAAAAAAAAAAAAAAAGAGAGAGAGAGAAAAGAAAAGCCTAAAAAAACTATGATAAAGTAATCACTTAAAAACAAATGTCCTAGTTCAGAGCTACAGCATCGCCCAGCCAGACACTACAGGTCATGTTCAAAAAGAGGCCTAGCTGTGTTGTGCTTCAAAGAGAGGGGAGACTGGCTGGGAGTACACTTCTCCCACCTTGCTGCTCAGCATTTACAAACCTTGAGATTCCTGCATTGCTGCCATCTGCGTGCATTGCAGGAATTCAAAGACCACATGCAGATTTGACACATGGAATCAGGAGAAGTACTTGGATCTATAGTCTATATTCCCTTGAGTTACGAATTTGACAATTCTAGACCTTTTCTATTTTGCTCATCTATTGACCTTGCTTTATGAAACCCTGCAACTTTTTCCAACAAGGGCAGAAGCAGAGTTGTATGAAAGTGGGAAACTGTTTTCTTACCACATCTCATCCAAAAGCACTGATGCTTTCAATTCTCAGTTCTACCACAGAAACAGGAGTATTTGACGAGGTTAATAGCAAGGAGAGGGAAAGAAAATGAAAAGGCTCTGAAAAGTACTGACATGTAGGAGAGAAATTAGAAGTGGGTGGAAGGAGATAAAGTGATCGCAAGGTTTGAGAACATTGAAGATTATTCGGACGAAGGGCCAACAGAGATGAAACCGAAGCCAATTATTAAGAGACTTGACGAGAACTGTAGCCTTCGATAAAATGCCTAGTCAGAAGTTAGAGGCAAATGCGAAATTTATCAGAATGATGAGGCCTCCTGGACCAGGACGACCAGGGAACGCCGCATGGGATTGCATTGCATTCCCAATCATTCTCACAATGCCCCTCACTGGGAATGTTTGCTTCTTTAAACTCATGTGGCTTCTGGGGAAAAGCCAATGCAGATAACCAAAATTCACAGTACTTGAGCTGCCTGTACCAGGCTCCAGTAGCAGCTACATAGCCTAAGGAGCTGGCCCTGGCACTGGCCACGTTTCCCTGCCCTGCCAGGCATTCAGGGGAGATCTGAGGAGTTTCAGCTTCATCAGCTTACTCAGATTTCCTACCTGTGGCACTACATCTTTCTCAAACAAACCTACACATCACTGATGCTCTAAAAAAGCATAGGTCACTAAATATAGGGCAAATAGGATTTTTAGTTCTTAAGCTCTGGTGAAGAAAGCTTGCTTTATACACAAACCCTGTATACAAATATCTATGTAAGAAGTATAAAGAGTGATTAATAAATTACTTATGCCCTCCAAGTACTAACCAGTATAACAAGAAACTAGACAGGGGGTTGTGGATATCAGTTGCAGGAAGGTTCAGGTCGATATTGAAGAAAGCTAACCATTAAAAGAGGGTGCTGAGGACATGCTGAATACCTATCATTGCAGGGATTTAACATTAGGTTAATAAAATACCAGCTTAATCCAAAATCGCCCAAGACCAATCTCAGTAGCTGATCCTGCTTCAAAACAAGAGGTTGGACTAGGTAGTACCTTAAAGTCTTTTCCACACATAAAAGTTCTAGATTCAGTTATTTTCCCTGTCATTTCGTGTCTACATCAGGTCTATATATGTGGGGTTCATTCAAGAAAATACAAACCACAAACATGCAGTGAACTAACCACTCTCTTACCACACAGCTTACTCATGTAGCTGAGTCCTGGACACTGAACTCTCTCCCAAGACTGAAGGAAATTTGGGTATAGGACTGAGAACTTCTGAATACGAGATGAACAAGCACATACAAGAAATCAGAAAACAGATCAGACTGTTCCCACTGAGACGCTATCTAAATCATCAAAAGTGCCAGGTTTCAAGAAGGTATGAATTTCTCTCTTCTGAAATAAAACATCCCATTACAAAGAGTTCTTCCAGTAAGATCTTTTCAGATCAGTATTTAAACAATGCCCATATACCAAAAAAATAAAAGTAGTTACCAAAATCTATGTCAGTTAGATGGATAGCGCATGCTCTAAGGAGTCTGCCAAGGTTCATGGAGAGAAGAGACCAAACCATCTGGCAGACTGCCTAAAATGAAAAGGTGGTCTCCCAATACATAGCACTTTGCTGCCTGGCAACCATGATGATGTATGATCCTTATGAGGTATGATGATGTTTATGATATTCATGCATTTGTTGCAGAGATGAGGTGTGAGGAAAGCCATGAAATGGCTAACTGACATTATTCATACTACCCAGCTGCATTGTAACAGACTGGACGAACAGCAGCCTGATGAGAGTGGCCACACACACGAAAACCTCCCGTGTCCCCCTGCACGTTCACTTTGTGTTAGAGCTTAAGGAGTTTAACTGGATTGTAAGCTCTTCAAAGCAAAGACCACTTGTTCACTGTGTGTCTGTGCAGCACTTGCAACAAAATGGTTCATATTTAGTGTTCAGGGTGCTACAGAAGTGCAAAAAAACTAATAATAGTAACTGTTCAGCTATACCCTAACCCAAGATTTTGGTAATGCTACACCAGACATGACTAGTGATTGTGTCTCATTGTCAAGAACTCAACAGGCAATCAAAACAATGATCTAATATTTATTTACATGAAGGCAGAGTTCTTAATTTATTGATGCATATATGACTCTTGATGTTCGTAGTCATGCTCCAGCTGCCAAACGAACATCTTTATTGTACTTAATATGCCATATGGTATGAGACAGGCTCCAAAACTCCATGCAAGCAAAATGAAAATACTGCCAAGCATCTCCCAATGAAAAACAACATGCGTGTCACTCATTGCCCTCTGTTCATTTCTCAGCCTCCTGTATCAGACTTTTACTCCTTACTGTAAAAAAGCTCATTCACATGTGAGTTGTACAGAATATTTTTGTCCACCAAGCAATATTCTTTATTAGTAGTATCTGCATGCATCCCAAGGCTTTAATCGCTGACTTTGAGCTTATTATCATCAAAGGACCTGCTGGAAAAAGGATCCTTGTGCAAGATCTCAGGTCTATCACTATAACAATGAGAAACTGAAGTTGCGATTGGAAACATTACCCTTTATAGATCTCAGCAAGAAATCTCAAGTTCCTGGGATTCATCATTTCAGTGCATCCCTTTCTCACTGTTATGATATGCCACATATGTGAGGTTTCTACACAACTGTGATATTTATGATAATGAGCCACAGATGTTTTAAAGAATACCATTTTAAAACATTGAAAGGTTAGCAGTTGGATTTCTTGTAAGTGATATAAAAAGAAAACAAGCTGAAATAGATTTCTTATATTCAAAAGCATATATTAGGCTGATATATTCCTCTTCCAAAGTAATTTTTTTTCCCGAGTTTAATTCTCAGAAGTTTAATTTGTTTTGAACAGAAATACATAATCCCTAATTTTCTCTCTGAAGAAATCTCTACAGAGGTGTTCTTTTTTTATATTTATCTATTCTATATTTATCTATAAACACACAAAAACTAACTCTCCACGTGTCTAGCTAACATAAAAATACGAATATCTATACATAATGATAGCTAGCAACAAAATGGCTCCTCAGAGAGGAAATTTTGCATTGAATATACACACCAAACACACACACACAGACTTAATTACTCTATCAATGAAGGTTAGGATCCTTTTTATAAATACAATCTAGCCTTGTTCAAATCTGTGGGAATTACCGCATCAAGCGAATATTATCCCATGTACATTTTCTTATCCTTTTTAACAAGTAACTTTAGATCATATTGAAACCACAAGTCGGAAGCTGTGAGAGGTCTAGAGAGGCAAGAAAAGTAGCTCTGCTAAAAAGTCCTCCCTGCTCAATGGTATTAGCAAAATACAGAAGAGTTAGACAGGAACTGGCAAAGCTGAGCTTCATTAACTACAGAGAGAAAAGCGATGGTTAAAGCAAACGGAAATGCTTCCGAGTGTTGCTGTTGTATATAAAAATTCATAAACTACCATGACCTAGCAAAGCTCTCGTTAGGAATAAACGTTGATGCTGACTGAAAACAGCAGGCAAATAACTAAGGAGACAGTAACAGGCTACTACACGACAGCGTTCGTCACGCTGTCGAATGCCTGACTCTGGTACAGGGTGTCACACAGCAGCCCAACACAAACTCATAGAAACGCAAAGTGTTCTAAGTCTTCAAGAGATTAATTAACCTGTCAGTGTGGAGAGGATAAAGTCTACCTGAAACCAATACATCTGGACAACCTAAAAACATCCAAGAACAGAAGAGGAAACTGTTACAACAGCTTATGACAAAGGCAGCTGAAAAACAAAAGAAATCCTGCTTTTCAAGACAACCATCTCAATTTTCAAGACTACAATCTCAATTAGGAGAAACAGCTTCTTTCCCTTCCTTTGAGATGCCTTCAAAATCATCTCTGGAACATGGGTTCTGGCAGGGAGCCCACAGCATGTTTATTCCTCCTTTTGCTGTTTTTTCTGCAAGATTACTTAAACAGCAGAAGGAAAAAGAATAGAAAGAGAACAGCACTGCCCCACGACACTTCTGGGGCAGACTAAAGTCCAGATAAGACACTGCCAACAATTAAGTCGGACACTTTCCTTAGGAAATAACGATAACCTCATATCTTAAGTGCTCTAGAAATAATGGATTTGGGGCTTAGAAAAGCATGACTAAAACATTCCTTTTCACACACACACACAAAATTTTATTGAACATTTAAGAAATTAACAAAATTAATTTTATGAAAATCTTTTTTGAAGGTTTTGTAAACAGTTTAATGTTAAATTCTAGCTCTGCAGCAGAAATGCTGCAGAATTATTATTTTTTTTAAAATCCAACAATAGTAGATTATTATCTCCCACTGCATGTTTATGATTCTCTTTTATCTATATAATTTCTTTATGCGCCCATGAACTAAATTATAATGATGACTAATTTAGGATCCAGATAGTCAAAAGCTGAGGAAACACAAGCAACAGTACAATGTTCCTCAAACTATAACAAGAATTGCCTAATACAAACAAATACACACTATATTCAACTTCTTTGGAAGAATAAGTACTAAACAACAGACTATCTTTGTGCACACTTACAATGTCTACAAAAACAGATTACCTAAACTGGCAAACATCCCCATGCAATTTGTGTGTGATGAGCAGATCTGTGCATAGCCCTGTTAAAATGCAAAAATTAGGCCAGCAATTCATCCAGCAGGCACTAGGGTGTACATATCTGTCCTTCAGAGAATACCTTTTTCTACAGTATAAATGATACCTATTAATAGTCACAGGTTTTTTCTGTGCCATCAAAATGCATAGCAAGAATATATCACAGATAGGAGATAAGCTTCCCATAGATGAAGACAGACAAGGGATTTCGCCCAGAAAACCACCTGCAGCCAATAAGAGGGGCAACATTTTCACTGGAAGAATCACGCTGGTCCCTCTCCTGTATTACCTGGCTACCACCAGTAGTCCTAGCAGAGCTGGAAAAATTGCTGACAATTTGTAGTGCAGTTCACCTGGGCTGTAAGTGACACCAGACTGAAGGCTCCCTCTGCCTTTGTGTAATGGGTATGGATTCCCAAAAGAGTCGGTGATGCTCTGCCCTGTCTCTCTTCTCACCTTCTGCTATATCCAACACTGTACACTGGCATCTTTTCACATCTCGCCAAGCTCTTTGCCTCTCTTCCCCTAGCACATCACAACACTGCTTGCTTAGATACAAGTATGGCATCGGATACCCTGAGCTAGAGCTGAACAACCCTGCCCTAAAACCAGAAGCATCGTGACTTCAATCAGCCCAGCACTGAAGCAAAATGTATTGGCCCTGCAGCACTGGGGTTGCTTTTTGGGATTCCAGCAAGTATTTTCACAGAGCACTGTGTCAGCAAAACGGCTCCATCAGCACCCAACTCAAGGATTCCTTCCTTCTTCAGCACAGATGTCTAACTGCTGCTTCTTGCCTTTTTCCACCGTGCTCCCTCTTTCCTTTCTGCTAGAAAGACAGATCCCTCAATGGCACCTCATGTTCTTCAGCAAGTTTATTCTACCAACAGGGCTCCATCGGCAGTCTCTGGCTGCTTGAAAATACAGGAAAATACAAACACTATAATCAAAACTTAAGGCATTTCCTTCTCCCCCAGCAGAATTCACCAGCTGACATTACATGATACCTTCACACATCCTTTCGCTGTCTGTTGTCTCATTTAAGGCAAAAATCCAATCAAGTGGAAGGAGTTGTAATGAGTTGTTCTCAGCTGGAAGTTATCTTGACTTACTCATTACAATGTAGACATGTTATTGACTGATCTCCTGGGTCAGTGGCTGCCTTATAAGGCATGGTAATACCATAGCCTCTGCTCTAAGCCCTAGAGAAAAATTACTACTTCAACAAAAATATGATGTTAGTATGTCTGAAGAAAAATATAAAAATCAAACTTTAGATATTATACCACAGTCATTGATCTTCTGAGCACAACACACAGTTCAGTTTAAATGGAGCTGTTGTCTCTTTGTAAATGCAGAGGACACTTAAAGTGACAATATATTTGTGGAGCTACAGCCTCAAAGGAACTGTCACATGTGTGGAGGAATATGACATTTCACTATTAACACTGCCTTGATTCTGAACAGTCCAAATGACCCCAAACTTAGAAGCAGTATACAGAAGAGTCTCTCTTTAACTTCGTTAGTTTCAGTGAGAGCGTTTCCCATTGCAATGCAAATGATCGATTATTCCATTTTAGCGGATTTACATAACATTTTGCTGAGAACCCCAGGAGAATATAAGATGAAATTAACTTTAGATTCTTCCAAAATCTTTACTGGCAGAGTCCGAGACACAAGCAGACAGAATCAAAGACATTCAAATGTATTCAATATGTTGTGGCTCTGCAAATTGCTGTGAGAAGTTTGTCGATATGAAATTAATTGTATCCTATAGTGGAGGAAGATGAGACAAACGTCTGAGTTTGTACAAGAATTCCCTGTGGGATATAATGGATAATTTCCTTTGAATCCTGGCTGAATAAAAGCATCAAGAGGCACTACTGACCATGAATTTTCTTGGCTTCTGCACAAGCACACATCTGATCTTTGAGCAGTGATACCCAAACCAAATTTCTCGATATATGTAATTTATTGAAAACTAATCAGTTGAAGTTGTATTCAGCAGGGGAAACAGTGTCCCAGGAGATTTAACTGTGTAAATAAATTGCTGCCAGCAGATGTCAAAAAGTAACAACAAGCAATCACTCACGGGAAGTAACTACATTGCAACCAGCACAGAAAGTACCTTATTTATGCCAGTATGTTTTTAAAATGTCTCCAAAGCCACAAATTTATTTAGTAAGGGTTTTCAGTTAACTAGACAATTAGCCACAGGTCATGGGGATTTTTTCCCTCAAGTTCACAATTAAAACTGTTTGTCTTCAAGGTCGGTTTGTTATAATTACAGTGATCTGTCATTTCTTAATGTGATCTGTCATAACTTCTTGTTTCCTTTTTTCTTAATTTTTGCCTTTTTTTTTAACGGCACAAGCTTCTGTCAATGCTCAACTAAGACCAGTTTTCTACGAGTCTTAATTTAATTGAAATTAGGGTATACTATTAGATGAACAGAAGATTCACTGAATTATGCACACATTTACATTTGCCTGAAGTTTGTGCCATTAGTAAGAAAGCTCACTAAATGACAGAAATGAAATATTGGGCCTCACTGGAGGAATGGATGTTTTGTCCACCTCTTCAGTAGAAATAGTACAAATAACTCAGTGATTTGAGGATGGAAAAAGAAATTACTATTCTAAAAAGCCATGTTTCGTCCTATACCAAATCCATGGCAGCCACTCACACCCTTATACACTTGGTTTTTTTTCAAAGACAGGAGAAAAAACACTGCTTGCTATCTCTCTCTTGCTCTAGCAGTAGATTGAGACAAGGAGTGAAAGCGCAGGAGCTTTTCATTAAATAAGCTATCAATACAAAGTGCTTTCGCCACATTACCCACAGATACCATGCAGAGACAATATTGTCTCCGCCTTCTCAATCATGGGTCTTGGTTTCACCTTCTGTGTGAAATTACAACTGATCTGTAATTCAACAGTGAGTTGCACAGACTGCTTCCTAACCTCAACACTCTGATAAGCAGCAAAACTATTGGTCTGTACATGCTAGGAAATGTTAAAAAACCCAAATATGTGGACATCCACATACAGCTGTCCTTCTTCTGGAATCATAATCATTGTAAAAATCTTTCTTGGTGTGCAATAATGTTTTCTTAAAAGGCATCCCCAGGAATAAAGCTTTCAGCTTGGGCCATGTACAACTAATTTCCAAATAGCACTCAGTGGTAGGAGTTTGTTTCAGAAATAGAGAATGACACATCATTTACAATACATAAAAGGAAATGAGAGTGAGTAATAAATCCACTCTGTAATATTTTCCTTTCAAAATGGATACTGTAGGTTGCTGGCCTGTTTTCCCAGCTGCTGAATGAGTAATGCCATGCCTGAAAATCTGCTCAAACCATTTATTCAGTGGATTGTTCAACTTTCCCAGTGAAAAACCAAAACAAAGTTCCTCCTGTTTCCAGGGGAAAGCTTTTGCCTTCTCATCTTTGCCATCAATGAACCTGACAGAGAAATAACAATTTCCCTTAGTACTTTTTACCCAGTTCTCTCAAGTGACTTACCTCAACCTTTTTTTAAAAGTCACCAGTAGAAAGTTGATTTTTTTCAGACATATCTGATAAATGCACAAATAACAGACCTACACTCCTTTCCAGCCCTCAGCCTAAAAATTGGATTATTAAAATACAGCCCTTGGACACAGTTTATGAATACCTTTTCAGAATGCCTTCAAAAAACTAAATTGTATTTAAATTAGCAAAATTAGCTGGCAGTTAAGCTTTTGTTTTACTTGTGTATCAAGCCAATTCCAACACACAGATCATTCTATAAACCATAGAAAATCAACCACTTAATTACAGCCTGCTAAAGTACAAAACTTCTGAGATTAATGAAGAAAGCCACCTCTCAAAACTCTGCTGGATTTTAAACTTGCTCAACTTACCGTCATCTCTTTCAAACAATATCAGCACTTGACTAACAGTTACAGAACCAAATAACCTTGGTTTAAATTTTGACTCTCACACTAAGATCAGACAAGTAGCACTGCTGAGAACAATGTAATTAAAACTGCACCATGTAATCTTGCTCTGTGCAGTCATTCCCAGAACAGTTTCTATTCACATCAAACACAGGCTTTTATACTTTAAAGAAAGACAGGCTTTGGCATCTTCCACAAAAGGACTGACCTGAGGGAAAGTCTATTCTGTCAGTCAGGATCATTTATAAGCAACCTGAAATTTGTTTACATAGATAAACCAAGGAAAGAGCATCAGGCTACTGAAGTTTCTGCCTTTTATAATAACTAAGAAACAATTAAAAAAAACCAGAAAACACCAAAAACCAAAACAAAGCAGGTAACATGTACAGCTTAATAGCCATTATTTGATGGGTCAGATGACACCGTTATTCACATTTGCTGCTTAAATGGGTGGCATTGCTACACATGCTCACATTTCAATAAGTAGCATTGCATATGAAGTGAATGACAACAAAAAGCTGTGTCGGTTGCTTAACACAATCTACGTTTCAGATATACGCTATGGTTGGTGTTGCCGTTTGGCTGCTTGCTGGCTTCCAAAGGTGGGTATCCACTTTCATTTCACACTGCGTACGTAATGCTACCGGCTTATAGTTTGCACCAATGCAACCACAAGCTAAGGTTGAGATCAACGCAGTGTTTGATTCCAAGCCTTTTTGTCAGCTTCAGGAATATGGATCAGACCGATAACTGACAGTTTCTGCAGAAAACTGTGACCAATGAATATAATTTTTTCCTTATATTAAGCTCCGTATTTAACAAAAGGGTGCAATGAAAAGCTGAGCCAATCTCCCAGATACGAACACCCACGTTGGGGACTGTTTGTAGAAAAAAGCATCACATGAAAAATGAAAACAGAATGCCTCTAGTGTGGCAATTAAGGACACCAGCATATCCCTAACAAATAATATTTCTTTAAAGTAATATACTTTTATATTACATTTCTTATTAGCGTCATTTATTTTCATACGGTGATCACACTGGAGACAGATCAGACAAGATGCTGGCCTACCAACACAGTAAATACAATACTGACTTTGTAATCAGTATATAATTAAAGTGTTATTACCAAGTACTCTCTTAGATATAATAAATTACAGTTATTCCTAAAACTACCAGAATTCCACGTACCATTATAGTTGCCAACACAACAAAATTTGCCAGTCGTTCAGGGGCAGTTCTACATCCACTCATTTAATTTAGTTTTTAAAATCTAATGTTTACTTTCCTTTTTCCAAGTCAAAGAGATAACAAACCCATGATTTCTCACCTTCTCTCCCTTTCCTTACATTCAGTATAGGTACCATTAGTTGAAAATGCTCTGCTGACTGCACTGAGGATTAATAATATAGATTTCCTACACTATCACCTGACTTTGCAGTATTAGAATGCAGAAACCTGTCTCTTTTCTTTCACATTAGAATAACCGTAATGATCACAGTGCTTATGAAGTTTAAAGAGATAAGATAATAATCAGTCAATCTTTATTTTGCTTGTGGTTATAAACCCATTAAAGAAAAAAAAAAAAAACCCAAACCCCAACACTAAATCTGTGCATCCTTCCAGCTCATGTCCCCTTCCAAAGCATTAGTCTCTTGTGACAAATAAAGCACCATCCTTCTGTACACTGATATACCTCATCTGTGTTGCACTTTGCTAATGGCTACAATCATGACAAACTGAGAATTCATTTAGTAAATGTGATTTGCCAAAAGTTCTCAAGTGACACAATGTTGTATATTTATACACATGGCTGCTAAACAACTTTGTAGTCGTTCTATCCAGGAATTGAGGTGTAAATAAAGAATTATGCTGTATCAGAGAGTGCATATGGGACATTTATAGATTTAGGAACAGCAAGGTTATCAGAATTCATCACCTAGCAACAAATATAATATCATCAGCTCCCCCGTCTAGCAAGCATCTAGCAAGAAATATATTATGAACTCCACTGACTAGTGAGTTAACTTGGTAGTTTGAAGTTTAAATGAACTCTACAGCTAATTAAACTTAGCTCAGTGCTTCTGTAGGCTGTATGTTTCCATTTCAGCACATGCTTTATTCTGGAATAAACAGTTGCCATTCACTCATCAACAGATGGGTCACATTCAAAGCTGACAGATTCCGAAGAAATGAGAATACAGAAATGCCATACACTTTCTTACGGTTCCCAAGAAAACGAGAATGGTTACATAATGCATGTAAATACAACGCACAGAAGCAATTCTGAGAACATGCTGAGAGCCCTGCAGACTCCGAGAATACGACCAAACTGTCGTGTCAACATGGTTTCCACAATGCAACTTTGGTGATGATTCCAGTACAAAAGATTGGTTTTACAACTCCACACTTGTCTTGAACATTTCAAAGTGATAGATGTAATTATTCACTGAGTCATTTAACAATAGACTAGAACTTGCATCAATGAATATTAACTAAAAAAAAAATTAGTTTTCAAGTACCAAAGGCTTTGTGTATTCAGCCTGCTAGACAACTTTCATTCCCTCCCTCCCTTTCTCCCCTCACTGTTTTGCATAAATACTCTATTATTATAAACTCCCGCTGTCTTGAAACTGATGAGACATATTATTGTATAGGCAATGCCTGCTATTGTATTTCAATGTAGAGTGATATAGGTGCGGTGTTACCATCATAAAGTTGTTCATCTCTTATTATTTTAGGAATGCAAATTCTTAATCATCACCTCCGAGACCTTTGTTTTGGAAAACCTCTTTATTAAAATTTCTTTGCAAAGCTGAAGGCTAAACAAAACCAGATTTCATTACAACTCTGACAGACGTCCATTAATGTTTTGAAGTTCTGCCAGAGACAAGTCTAGAATGAATACATTCTTCACCATGGAAGCTTTCACAGAAGACCAAATTACAGAGAGAGCACTGGATCCTGAACTGGCATAAACAACGCAGGCCTACTATGCACATCCTACACAGAACGGTTATCCGAGATGTATCCCAATCCCAATTTATGAGAACATTTCCTTGCAGGAGGAATCAGAGCCCAGCAGCCCCGGCTTAGTGAAATTTGGCTACCTAGCCAATCATGACAAGTAAATGAGAAATAAAATATTGGCTTTTTACATTCACCCCCATCTTTGCCTGTTTTGCAGGCCAAGCCTTTATACTGTTTGTATACCCAGACTCTAGGCTACTCCTCATGGACAGCATCTTGACAGCACATGACTGAGCAAGCACCAAGCATGAATGCCCAGTCTTCAAGGAAGGGTTTCTCTTACCATGATTTACAGTTTACATGCCTGCCTTCCACCAGGTCTTCTGCTGACACTCTCTTTCCACAGGAGGCTCCTATACAGTGACTGACAATAGATTATCCTGCTTAACTTAGTTACCTTTCCAGAGTTGTTTCCCAAATCTCCATTCCTCCCCCAGCTTTCCAAAACACCAGAGGAGTAAAAATAATTTTACCATTGCATTCACTATTGCATTCCAGAGGGAGACTTTGCTTTCTGTCTCTTTTTCAGTTAAAGTATCTACAGTAGTTTCCCTTATGGTTGTGGAAAGTAAACCAACTTTTATCCTAACTTAACATACTGGGAGTTTCAGGATCTGTAACTGTAAATTGCTCATTTGAGGTCACACAATCAGCCAGTTCCAGAGCCAGTGCAAGAACTCAGGCTGTGTCTCTCCACCGCAGGGACCTGCCCACCAGCCATAGGTCTGTAGGACACTACTCACTGAATCAGCACACCACGTGAAGTCGCACACATCCCAGAAGAACAGCAGGCATTGTGACACAAGCATCAACGCTTGCTGGGGAGGAAATCCAAAACTGCAAGGTTAGTTGATCAGCACTCATAAAGTAGGCTCAGAAAGTTGACTACCACCCAAAAGCACCATTTGACAATAGACAGTGTTACAAAGACTGTCACTCTCAGAAACAGCAAAGCTTTTCGTAGGCAGAGGCATGTTAAATTTATTTCATTGTCTCCTTGTACAGAAGCCATCAGTTTTTTATTTGCACTGAAATGGGTTTTGGCTACTAGCACTGAAAATTCATTTATTCAAAATGCATGCTATGACCTACAGAAATCAAGCGCAGCCACAGAAACTACCTGAGAAAGTTCATCTCAAGGGCAAGCACGTATATAAAGTATTGAAAACGTTAGACAGGGATGCTCAAATTGGTATTTAGGATTAAAAAGGATATTTAAAATTCAGTAGTACCAACATGAGCATCCAAATGTTGAATATGGACAATAACTAGACACTAATATTTGGAAACTCAACCCAGTGCACTAAGTTGTTATTAGGAATGGAAGTAAACGCACCAAAGAAGCTTCAGATACCATAGCTGAATTCCCATTCCCAGCTAGACATTATTTATACAACATGGAGCAAACCTCTTATCAAACAGACACGTCCTTCTCCAGTTAGTACAAATGGTACAACACGGAATAACATCAGTAGGAAAAATCAAGAATCGGCGATTAGATTCCACAGTTATACAATACTATGGTTAAGAGACAAATGGAAAGCAAATTCACATATTCAAAAGGAAAATGTTACTGTTCTTTTGAGTGAATTCTTTAATTCCTGGGCCATCAAATCTCCATAGATGGAGATTTCACTAATGGTGAGAGCGTTTCATTCTACACAACAGAAAACTGCATCCAAAATGGGTGCTCCTATTGCTGAACTCCTGAAGAAAGATAATGCTAACATTATCCTTTTGGTAAAAAAAAAAACACCTTTTTTTTTTCCTAATTCTGCCTCCCATCATTCCAAACATGATTCTTCACTCTAGGTCAAAAAAAAACAAACCCAAACAACCCAAACTTTTAAAACATGATTCTTCACTCTAGGTCAAAAAAAAAAAACAAAACAACCCAAACAACCCAAACTTTCAATATTGAGAAAATTTATTTAAGCAAGGAAAAAAAAAAACAAAAAAGAAAATCCAGATTTTCAAATTCTGAACTTCTGAGCCAGAAAGTGGTTGTTCTCACAGGTCCATAAGATGTATTATGAGGCATTGCCCCCATAAACTGGTGTGTAATATTAACGAGTTACATCAGAAAGATAATATCAGTATTTTTAAATAAACAATGAAATTAAATAATTTACAAAAAAAAAAAAATGCAAAACTGTCAGTGTCCCACCAAAAAAGCACCACCTTCCAACCAGTAAAATTATGTAGTGTTCTTTATCTTCTTTGAAGTACTGCGTGAAGCAAACCAGATAAATAATTTTTCTACTACTTCCTTACACAGACCCAATAGCCATTCTACGTGGAAACAAATGCCTGTGCTGTGCAAATTAATTTCTTGCTTATTAAAATAATATCACATTCCCAAAGGCACAGAAGGGAATTAGGGATTTCTCTCTTCAGATGTTACCTCCTCCATAAATCTTAGAACTTTGTACATAATTAATTAAAAACTGATGCAGTATATAACTCATCGTTTTATATATATATATATCAGCTAACATTTCTCGTTAAGGCTACAGGTTTTGCAACTGCATCTGCTTCATAGCAAATAAGGTCTTTTTATACGCACCCCTCATAAAATAACCTATAGTTTCAGATTCATGTTGTTTTGTTTGGGGCTTGTTGGGTTTTTTTTTCCCCCCGGCAGATATGTACATTGCTGCTATTCCTTTAAGACAACATTTACCTGGGAAGCAGGAGATCAAATGCAGCATTTTAAGAAAGCCCCCAAAAAAGACACTTCTTAGCAAACATCTGAGGAGAGCAAATAATTCAGAATAATCATTTATTTATTGGATTTGCCATTTATTTTTCTATTCACCACAGATTGCTAAATTCTTATATGTAAATTATTCATGAACTTCTGCCAATGCTTCTTCCATTTAAATTACTATGAAAATGTAGTTGCAATTATTCAGATTTCAACATTGGCTCTGTCAGTTTTTTGGAGCACCGGTTCTGTTCCATGATTGGTTGCAACTTGCCAATTTGGAATATGTTTCAAGCATTACACTTGAGTACACGGTTCAAAATTTACTTTGTCAGGTCTATACTTGCAATTTGTGCTCTGAATATAATGTTTTCTGACATTTCCATACTGACAAAAGCTCTAGTGTAGACACAGCTATATCTTGCTTCAGTGGATGTTTCAGTGGCATTATTTCAGTTACATTCAGTGCCAAAGCCATTACCAAAATACATAAGACAGACAGAAGAGTTCTTTGACATTAACTGTCTCTGTGTTTTCTACTATTTATAAAGGTGCTGCCCATGCCTGAGTCAGTAGGGCTCTTGCTAACAATCCCAGCGGGCTGCTGCTCCAGCTGTCCTTAAACTGCATACCCAGCACTTGAGGGGTAACACAGCAGACCACATCCCAAGAGTCCAAAAGAGAGGTAAGGGGATAGCAAGTAG